>NW_027397063.1:41845196-41887276 GCF_003265705.2 Callorhinus ursinus
AGGAGAATTGGAGGTATAGGAGCCATTGTCAAGAATGAAAGCTAAGAAGAAACAGATGAAATAGTGATAAAAGCTAAGCAAAGACTGGATACCATGAGATTTTACTGGTGATAATTTACATAGTTATGTGATTTTCTTTTTTGCCAGCCTGATAGTAATCACTCCATTAACTTTCATGCGTGGCTTTTTTTTTTTTTTTTTTTTTTTTTTACTATAGGTCTGTGAAGAGTAATACAACATGGACTCCTGTCTTCCAGCTGTCTTCCTATATTCATGTAGTGTCACCAACTGTGTCGTAGGTCCTAAATCCTCTAGGCTCTTTATGCTCTATCACCAAAAACTACCTAAGTCTTTGGGTAGTGAAAGGCACTTCCTAAATTTTTCAGGAGCTTATTAACTAGTTATCTATTGATACTGTCATCACCAAGGATGATTTTGACTGAAATTCTTCAGGCTTTTACTATAATCCACACCAACAACATATATATATATATATATATATATATATAATTTATACTTATAGATGTGTGTATGTGAGATAGAAAAAGAGGTAGATGTTTTCTATCAGTTCGAATATACTGATTTAATGTGATGAATAATTTAATGTAATTTAATTTAATTCAAACTTTAATACAGTGAAAAAAAGTTTTAATGATTAATATGTTTAATGTAATTTAATTTAGTTAAACTTTGATACAGTGAAAATTTTTTTTTCATTTTTTGGAGCAAGAATTAAGTGCATTTAGCTTCAGGAATTGATTACATGGTGGTTTTTTAGTGAGTAGGCAGAAATCAAATTAAAATATCAGGCCTCCTGATATACTAACAGTATTCATTCATGCTTGGAATTTTCGAGTAACTCAGTTGTTCATTTCATTTCCAAAGATGACAAACCAATTTACTTGTCCACCTGAGTTTTATCCCTGGGTAAAATGTTTTATATATAACCCATCTCAGACTATACATGGTAACAATAAACAGTACCTAACAACTCAGTTTTAATTCTTGGAATAATTTTTTATTCTTTTCCATTTCCCTTGACTCTCATACATAATTTGTCACTGTATAAATTTAAGGCATACAACACAATGGCTCAATTTACATATACTGTGAAATGATTACCACAATATATTCAGCTAACATCCATCTTCTCATATAGATACAGTAAAAAGAAAAGAGAGGAAAAAAAAAGAAAAAGAGAAAAAAATCTTCCTGTGATGGGAACTCATAGGATTTACTTTCATAAAAACTTTCTCATATATTATAGAGCAATGCTAGTTATAGTCATCATGTTGTACATTCATACCTAGTACTTATTTATCTTATAAGAGAAGGTTTTCCCTTTTTTTTTTAAAGATTTTTTATTTATTTGACAGAGAGAGAGACAGTGAGAGAGGGACACAAGCAGGGGGAGTGGGAGAGGGAGAAGCAGGCTTCCCACTGAGCACAGAGCCCGATGGTGGTGCTTGATCCCAGCACCCTGGGATCCTGACCTGAGCCGAAGGCAGATGCCCAATGACTGAGCCACCCAGGTGCCCCAAGGTTTTCCCTTTTGATCACCTTTCTCCAATTTTCCTCATCCTTCTCCATGTCTCTGGTAATCACAAATCTGACCTCTTTTTCTATGAGTTTGCCTGTGTCTTTTTAGATTTGACATATAAGCAAGATCATACAGTATCGGTCTTCTTTATCTATTCATCCATTCAGTGGACACTCAGGTTTTTCCCATGTCTTGGCTATTGTATATAATGATGCTATGAACATGGAGGTACAGGCATCTTTTTGAGTTACTGTTTTCATTTTCATCAGTTATAATCCTGGAAGTAGAACTGCTGGATCTTATAGTAGTTTATTTTTAAGGGTCCTCTATTTTTTGAGGATCCTCCATACTGTTCTCCATAGTGGGTGTACCAATTTACCATCCTATCAACAGTGCACAGGTTTTTCCTTTCTCCATGTCTATGCCAGCATTTGTTACCTCTTGTCTTCTTGATGATAGCCATTCTAACAGACATGATGTAGTATTTCATTGTGCTTTTAATTTGCATTTCCCTAATGACTAGTGATACCAAGCATCTTTTCATGTACTCCTTTCATTTTCATATATCTTCTTTGGAGAAATATCTATTCAGGTCCTTTGCCCATTCTTAAATTGGGTTATTTGTTTCTGCTATTGAGTTGTAGGAGTTCTTTTTAACAATTTCAGACAGTGCTGTCATTCTAATTTGAATATGAATAACCTCATACTTAAACTCCTATAAAAACTTCCTAAGTTATTTCCTTATAAGCAGTTCATCTAACTACCCCCATTCTGTCTCTTATATGTAACCAGCAGATTAAGTAGTCCAAAATGCTTGTTCAAACATAACATACTCCCATTTAGAAGCCTTCCTTGACTACCCCCAAGAAATCAGAATTTGAAATCTGAAAGTTACCTTAAAAATTAGACTGTCCGATAGGTAGATGGGGAAAATCAGGCCTACAGAGAGGAAATTACATTACTATTATATACCAAGAACTCTTTTAGGTAGTATCAGTAAGTATTTAGTAAAAGAGATGAAGTCCGTAACCTTTCAGAGCTTATGCAAAAGAAAGTGACAAACATTAAAACTATATAATTAGATAATATACCAACAAGTTTTGATTAGTGCTATGAAGAAAATTAAATCTGTGCCAAAAGAGAGGATATGATGTGTGTATTAGGGTGCAGGTTATTTTAGAAATTGTAATCAGGGATGACCTGTCAGGAGAGGTTTGCTTCATTTGAATGAACATGAATGGAGTAAGGGAGTGACCCTGCAAACATCTGTGGATATTTGGGGAAGGAGCTTTTCTGGTTCAAGAAAAAAAAGTACAAGATCCTGAAACAGGGGCAAATTTGCTTGTTTGAAAAATAGCCAAATGGTCAGTATGGCTAGAGTGGATGAAGCTTGGGGGTAGAGTTGGAGAGAAATAAATTATGTCAGAAAAAGTACTTGGGGGAGATGATACAGGTAAGCCACAGTGAGAAGTTACTTTTATTGGAATGCTACTGAAAGATTTTAAATGTGTGTGTGTGGGGGGGGTGACATAATCAGACATTTTTTTTTAATAGTATGATAAACTATGGCAGGCAAGAATGGAAGTCTAGATGAGAGGATATTGTGGTATTGGTTGTGCTGAGGAGTAGTTAGATTCAGTTACTATTTTACAGGTGGAACAGATTCACTATTAGAATGTATGTAGAATATGATAGAAAGAGACAAATCAAGAGGGAATCCAGTTTAGAGACAGAAAATTGGGTAAACGAGCATGAGGAAACTACAGAAGGAACGGGTCTGTGGGTATAATTTAATTTTATTTTGGACAGGGTTGAGGAAAACACCCATCAGCCAACTGAGCGGTGACTGGCTTATCCGAGTGGAATGCAATTTTGGAGCTCTCAGCATGTAAGATGTTATAGCAAAACTGCTGTTTGCCTATATGATAGACATTTATAATTCTATCTTACTAATAGAATCCCATTATTACCAGGAGTAATAATAATAATAATAATAATAATTTCTAACCATACTTTGCAGATTGGGGTTTTCTGTGAGATGTTCCCATAAGTTTGTTAAGTGAGGCTTCCAGGAAGACCCATCCAGGGGCCTAATTTAGCCAGGACACTTCTGTTTGGTGCTTTTCTTTCCCACATATCTTGTCCTCTACTGAACACGAGGAGATCCACCAGCCTAACTGTGACTGTGAGGATGGACAGACATACTGCTATTAGAGGCTGGGTCACAGGTAAGTGTGAAACTCCCATGCCTTCCCTAAACTGGCCCCTTTGGATTTTTGTGGTGAATTTTTGTTTGTAAGAAGTCAAATCTAATTTGAACCAGACGCAATGAGTTAAAATCACATGGTTGCATGAGATCTCCAAGGGAGTAAATGCAAGTAAGAGTACAGAAAGCTGAGGATGAGCCTGAGGCAAACTAACATGAGCTGACTTAAAGGCAGGAACATTCTAGCACTGGACACTGGAGTGGAGCAGACAGGGAAGCACAAGGAAAATAAGTTTGAGAGTTGACCACTGGATTTAGAATTAGTGACATTGATCCCTGGGGACTCAGTGGAGTGGCAGAGAAACGGAACTGTTTGAAGATCAGAGGGACTTATTGCCCATTATACTACCCTCTATGCTATCTTTATCGCACTCTATAAATACCTTGTTTACAATTTCTGATCTTAGTCTTGTTTGGTTTTGTCTTTGTCACAGTCTCAAGAAATCTGTGTCAGAGAAGAGATATGACAGTTAAAAAAAAAAGAAAAAAGATAAACAGGAAAAGGCAAAGTTGAAATCCTAGCGTATATACCAATATCGTTCTTCTTAAATTTCAAAATTAGAGTAGACATTTTCCATGACATTAAATGTGTTTTTTTAAAGATTTTATTTATTTATTTGAGAGAGAATGGGAGATAGCACGAGAGGGAAGAGGGTCAGAGGGAGAAGCAGACTCCCTGCTGAGCAGGGAGCCCAATGTGGGACTCGATCCCAGGACTCCAGGATCATGACCTGAGCCGAAGGCAGTCGCTTAACCAACTGAGCCACCCAGGCGCCCCACGACATTAAATGTTTTACTAAAACATACTTTTAATAGGCACATAGATTTTTAAAATGTCATCATATGGATGCACCAGAGATTACAATTACCTTAAAATTAGAATATTTGCAAGAGAAGAAGTGAAGTGAAAGAATGAAGATGAAAGAGATTTGAAATATTGGCCATTCAACGTGTTATATAATTCTCTGTCTAGAATTCCACATGTCTTATAACACAGCTTACTGAGTTTAAGAAAGCTCTGAAACTATAGAGTTTTGCTAAAATTTCAAAAATTAGAGAATTTTCCCTAGGTTCACATGGATTTTTTCCCCCTAGTTTAGTGGAATCTCATATAATGTACATGCTCATAGAAAAGTCAAATTGCCTCTTGTTCTGCCAAGGAATTTCAATACAGTAGTTTTAGAATTCTACTCCTCATCTATGATAGAATTATCAGAGAAGTCAGAAAATTCATCATTTAGAAAACAAAAATATCCAGAGAGTCCCATTCAGGTGAGAAAATAATGTTATGTAATCTGTTTGGGAATTATTTCCTATACACATAAGTCATCTCTGAAAATTAATCCTCATGGCTTTATCTTTCCTTTATCCTCTGTTCCATCATAAACCTCAACTCCTTCCTTATACCTTTTTCATTAACAAGTCAATGTTTACCACTCTGTTTTCTAAACTGTTGTCTTAGCACAAAGTGGCACAAATTTTGGTGTATATTTTATTCTTTTATACTTTATTATTTTTTACTCAATCTATTTTTATTTTATTTCATTTTTTATTATGTCCAATTAGCCAAAATATTGGCTAATACTTTATCTTTAAATTTTTACACTTGTGTAAGTCATTGCTACCACACCAAATTTTTCTTGTTAAAGTACAACAAGCTCTCATCATTATTCATCGATATATGCAACTAATGAATTGTTGAACACTACATCAAAAACTAATGATGTACTATATGTTGGCTAAATGAACATAATAATAAAAAAAGAAAATGGGATTTTATTCTTCATATAAGTGTTTTTATTTATTTTTTGTTTCTTTTTTAAGTGTTGATAGAAAAAAACTCAGGAAATAATAATTCATTGAGAATCTATAAATCACTCCTTCCAAGTTAAAAAAAAAAAAGAATTAGCAGGGTACCTGGGTTGCTCAGTTGGTTAAGTGTCCAATTCTTTATTTCAGCTCAGGTCATGATCTCAGGTTTGTGAGATGGAGCCTTAAGTAAGGATGGAGCCCAGCATGGAGACTGCTTAAGATTCTCCTTCTCCCTTTGCCACTCCCCCCACTCTAAAAGAAAATAATTAGAAATTTCTCAAGGATTTTGTTTTTCAAACCTTCAGTCACTATGAGAGAGAGGAACAGAGAAAGCAGAGACAGAGAAGAAAGAGAAAAAAAAAATGATGGCAGGGGTTGACTCCATATTTTGCTAAATTTTTCCCATGGAGTCTCTGATCATCATCATTATATAATTTGTTTTTCCCAGCTACCACAACCCATGCCTAAATATGCCAGTGTATAATTGGGAATGCTAAACATTAAATCTCTTTGTCACTTTTTGTTAATAGCTTAATAGCCGATAATATTATTTTGAAGTACAAGAATATCTGGTCTCGATTTCTCTATCATCAATTATATTAGTAGAATAATGTTCATTACTGGTTCTTTTTGACAGTTTACACTATTTTTTTCTAAGTTCCATCTCCTCTCTATTAAGAAATCCTACTAACAAATATTGCTAAAATGTCTATACTACCCAAAGCAATCTACACATTTAATGCAATTACTTTCAAAATACCAAAAGCATTTTTCACAGAACTAGAACAAACAATCCTAAGATTTGTATGGAGCCACAAAAGACCACGGATAGCCAAAGCAACCTTGAAAAAGGAAAGCAAAGCTGGAGGCATCACAATTCTGGACTTCAAGTTACATTACAAAGATGTAGTGATCAAGATGGTATGGTACCGGCACAAAAATAGACACATAAATCAATAGAACAGAATAGAAAACCCAGAAATAAACCCACAATTATATGGTCAATTAATCTTTGACAAAGCAGAAAAGAATATCCAATGGAAAAAAAGATAGTCTCTTCAACAGATGGTGTTGGGAAAACTGGACAGCAGCATGCAAAAAAATGAAACTGGATCACTTTCTTACATAATAGGCAAGATGAACTCAAAATAGATTAAAGACCTAAATGTGAGACCTGAAAAAATAAAAATCCAAGGAGAGAACACAGGCAGTAACTTCTTTGACTTCAGCTGTAGCAACTTCTTTCTAGATATGTCTCCTGAGGCAAGGGAAGCAAAAGCAAAAATAAACTATTGGAACTATATCAAACTAAATAGCTTCTGCACAGTGAAGGGAACATTCAACAAACTAAAAGGCAACCTACAGTATGGAAGAAGGTATTTGCAAATGATATATCCAATAAAGGGCTGGTATCCAAAATGTATAAAGAACTTATAAAACTCAACACCCAAAAAACAATTAATCCAAATAAAAATGGGCAGCAAACATGAACATTTTTCCAAAGAAGATGGCCAATAGAAACCTGAAAAGTTGCTCATCATCACTTATCATCAGAGAAATACAAATTAAAACAATGAGATATCACCTCACATCTGTCAGAATGGCTAAAATCAACAACACAAGATACAACAGGTATTGGTGAGGATGTGGAGAAAAAGGAACACTTGTGCACTGTTTGTAGGAAAGCAAACTGGGGCATCCACTGTGGAAAACAGTATGGAGGTCCCTCAAAAAGTTAAAAATAAAACTACCCTATGATCCAGCAATCACATTAATGGGTATTTACCCAAAATATACAAAAATGCTAATTCAAAGGCTTACATGCACCCCTTTGTTTATAGTAGCATTATTTACAATAGACAAGATATGGAAGCTGCCCAGGTGTCCAGTGATTGAGGAGTGGATAAAGAAGATGTGTGTGTATATTTATACACACACACACACACACAAAATGGAATGTTCAGGAGTGAAAATAGAATGAAATCTTGGGGTACCTGGTTGGCTCAGTCGGTTAAGTATCCGAGTCTTGATTTCAGCTCAGGTCATGATCTCAGGGTTGTGAGATTGAGCCCCATGCTGGGCTCTGCAATGGGCATGGAGTCTGCTTAAGATTCTCTCTCTCCCTCTGCCTCTTCCCATTCATGTATGCTCGGGCTCTCTCTCCTCTCTCTCTGTCTCTAAGAAAAGAACAAAAAGAGAGAAAGAAAGAAGAAAGAAAAGAAAGAAAGAAAGAAAGAAAGTAAGCAAGCAAGCAGCATGGAAAAGAAGGAAGGAAGGAAGGAAGGAAGGAAAGAGAAAGAAAGAAGAAAGAAAGAAACAAGAAAGAAAGAAAGAGAGAAAGAAAGAAAGAAAGAAAGAAAGAAAGAAAGAAAGAAAGAAAGAAAGAAAGAAAGAGAAAGAAAGAGAAAGAAAGAAAAAGAAAAAGAAAGAAATCTTGCCATTTTCAATGACATGGAGAGAGTATAATACTAAGCGAAATAAATCAGTCAGAGAAATCATTCAGAGAAAGACAAATACCATGATTTGATTCATGTGTGTAATTTAAGAAACAAAACAGAAGCGCCTGAGTGGATCAGACAGTTAAGTGTCTGCCTTTGGTTCAGGTCATATTCCGGGGGTCCTGGGATAGAGCCCTACGTCCAGCTCCCTGCTCAGTGGAACTTGCTTCACCCTCTCTACCACTGACCCCCCATTCCTGCTTTCTCTAGCTATCTCTCTTTCTCAAATAAATAAAATTTTTAAAAAGAAACAAAACAATCAAAGGGAAAGAAAATAAGAGAGAGAGAGAGAGAGAGAGAGAAATCAAGAAACAGACTCTTAAATATAGAGAACAGAATGATGGTTACCAGAGGGAAGGCTGGTGGGGGGAAAGGGTTAAATAGGTGATAGGGATTAAGACGGCTCTTGTTTTAATGAGCACAGGGTGTGTATGGAAGTATTGAATTATTCTATTATACACTTGAAACTAACATAACACTGCATGTTAAGTAACTGGAATTAAAATAAAAATTCATGTACATACACCATTTTTTAACCCAATATATTGTTTCTTCTTAGTTGACAAATAAGCAACAATATGCTTAAGTGATATCAGAATTATGGTAGAGACTGCTGTGTGATTTTCAAAATAGCTGAGAATGACATTTAATAATAGTAATAGAAAAAGAAAGAGAATTAAAAAGAGAATAACCTACTAGGATCACAGCTTTATTTTGGGCAAATATTTCCCTTTTTAAATAAAGGAACCTTATTTCCTATGTTTTGCTTAAGGTAACAGAAGCTAGTTAACATAGGGTTTTGGTAAAATGCTATGTATAACAGATCCATGTGATAAAATTTTGGGAAATTTCTATGTATTGATTAAAAGCAAGTTTTAGTAAACAATTTAGTGTCATGGGAATATATTATCCTTTCATGACAGGATAAAAGGGGATACAAATGGAATATTAATAGGGTTCCAGTTTGTAAATAAAATGTAGATTTAAAAACCTAGAAGGGAGGGGCACCTGGGTGGCTCAGTTGGTTAAGCATCTGATTTCAGCTTAGCCCCAAGTCAGGTTCCCTGCTCAGTGGGGAGTCTGCTTCTCTCTCTGCCCCTCCCCCCTGCTCATGCTCTCTTTCTCTCTCTCTCTCTCTCAAATAAATAAAATCTAAAAAACAAAACAAAACAAAATCTAGAAGGGAAAAAGAAATAAAAATCTAGGAGGGAAAAAGGTTCACTTTTTTTTCAAAATTTTTAAAGTTTGCACAATATATAAGCACAATGTTTATATTTCAAAAAAATCTTATTAAAAAGACCTGTACACTTAAATAAAAATAAAATAATTCAAAGGACTAAACACTTCTGGATCATTTGGTTTTGGAAATAGCAGTCCTTATTATCTCTGAATCTAATCATTTGTGTTTGATTTTTAAGTACAGAGCAGATTGTTGAATTATCAGATATTAAGGTCGGACTGCAGACGGTGTAACCCCTAGAGACATTTGTTCCCTCAGGCACCCCTGTGTCTGCTGCCGAGATAGTGTCAACCCATAGTTTTAGAGTCAATTTTGGAATAAATCCATATATCACTTTCAAATACTATTGTCACATGTACACTTGGTCTCACTAATACGTACTCTAATTACAGTATGCTTCAGTGAACCATGAGACTGTTATACATGTGTGCACGTAGATGCATACACACACAGATGTGCATTGACTTACCATCAGCAATTAACAAATAAGACCCCAATCTCAGGGCACCTCATGAAGTTGTGAAATGTTACTGGGGATTTACTGAAGCAAAGCTGCATTAGGCATTCCATGAAGCATGACTGATTCATCCACGTAGAGACTAATCTTATTTTGATCCTATATTTTACTTTTCCCTGAGCGTCTGAAAATCAGAGAGTGTAAAAAATTCTCCTGAGAATTGAAATTCAATGTAGAAAATGGTACAATAAATAAAACCCCATGCAACCTATGGACAATTTTGATCATCCAGAGCACTCTTGCTAATGGTTCCAAGATTTAAGACCCAGATCATGAAAAGCATTTTCTAGAAAGGGCCCTTGGCTTTGATATTTCCATTCCATCCCATGCTGACACAGTCCTAATTTACTGATGGTCAGGGATTCATGATATATAGTTCTACATCATGCATCAGTTTCTAATTGGCAGGGGGGAGGTTTCTAGGATAGAATGTCCTGTAAGCCTGAAGTTTTCTTTCTTTTTTTTTTCCCTTCTAGACAGGGAATCTAAGATATATATTTATTGAGAGCTTTATGAAACAAATTAACTTAATAAATATTTTGGAAATCTGTTTTCAAGATGAGTTTATTCTATCACTGTAAGAGATACAATAAAATAATGACTAGCTTTATAAGTCTGTTCATTTTATTTTAAATTTAGTAAGATTTCTATCCTTGGATGAAGTTCTAAAGTGTTTTCTTTATAAAGAACTT
This sequence comes from Callorhinus ursinus, assembly GCF_003265705.2. Classification (NCBI taxonomy): domain Eukaryota; kingdom Metazoa; phylum Chordata; class Mammalia; order Carnivora; family Otariidae; genus Callorhinus; species Callorhinus ursinus. The sequence continues at coordinate 41,855,762 of NW_027397063.1, forward strand.
TTCCAGAAATAAAATACCTGTACTCAAAAGTTTGTCATGTTTAGCCTGCCAAGCATCTTGAAATAACACAGGCATTTACCTATAACAAGAATACCCAATCAGGGAATAAATAGCCTGTTGTTACTATATTGAACATTTCCCTTCAAAAAGTTTATATCTTTGTATGTACACCCTGGATATTAAGAATATTGACAAATAGATCAGATAGTGCCATCACATGGAAATAATCCATTTTGATTAGAATGCTTCATCTACAAATGTAACAAAATGTAGGTATCAGAATATTCCCCTAAACTATGATTTATTGAGCATCTAATAGTCCATATACTGAGCAGGCACTTTATATATATACTATTTCTTCAAAGGGAAGTGGTTTTTTGGTGTTTATATTTTTGTTAATATTTATTGAGTATTTAAGAGTTTTACAACCATTAATAATTTCACATTACAACAAAGTACTACTTTACATATAAGAAAAGTATGAATCAGAGAACTTAACTAGGTTTTCCAGGCACACAGTTAGTAAGTGATGGAGACATAAGTCAAGCCAAATTCCCTATGACTCTAATTCTTGTTTGTTTTTTTTTTCCTGCAATGATGTCTTCCTTTTATAGATTTCCTTCTTCAATATTACTTAATAGATATCCTAGCAGAGTGTGTGGACATGTAAAAAGACCATTCTCCATTCAGGTCTACGTTGGTACAACCTAGAAGAATAACATACACAGTAAGCCTTCAGTGGAAGTTAATTAAATATAAATTAGCATTACAAATCAGGAGCTTATTATGATTAGTCATCTCCAAACATCACTTAATAGACACCCATAGTTCATTTCATTGCAAAAGGTCATTTTGTTGGGTCTACACAGTCTCTGTCTTGAGGGCCTGTGCATGAGTCTTCAACCTGGGTAAATTCTAAAGTAATTTCACACAGGTCCATGAAAATACCTTGGACTTCAGGTTTTTCTTTGATAACACTAAGCCCATCTTTCCCCATGGCAAATATCCACTGAAGATAAGCAGCTGACCTATTTCGGGGGAACACGTACCCTCCAGTTTACCACTGTCCCCACCACCTGCTGTGTTCTGCAGCCAGCTTGCTTCCAACTCTAGAATTTCGGTTACCTTTCTGGTCCTGTAGGTAAAGAGTTAGTGATTCCTGTTGCATAATGGCATACAACCAGGTATTTCCTTAACTGACACAGTTCAGCAGGGATTTAAAAAACAGGCCCACATTCATGCCACGTCAATATTATGCTGTGATATTTAATATTTATATCAAAGGGGCACAATTTCACTTTATACTTGACATTATCAAAGAACATTTAAAAATTAATATTAAAACTGATCTTTGTAATAGGATACTGTGTCCAGATTTCCAGAAGAGCTATGAGAAAAAAAATGCCAGTAAAAGTCACTTAAAAATATTAAAGAAATTTTGACTCAGCTTCTACACATGGTTGTGATGAAACCACAGATGAAGGCTGCTATAGGGGAGGATTTTCTCCATGAGCATGGCACTTGTGATGGCAAAAGGACACCATGAATAGAATGGACACGTATGGTCACTAAATGGCAGTAGCCTCTCTATCCTTCCCTAAACACAGAGCATACCAGAGGGTTTTGTAATATATTTTGATAGTGAAGGACTCTGCATACTGAGATTCCTGGTTAGCACCATTTCTTTGACTTGAAGATCCCCTTTTGTTATTTGAGTAAAGATAAATTGTCTTCTAGAACAGAAATTTAACATTGGCTAACCTTGTTTCAACTTTCACTTTAAGAGATGACTAAAAACACTGCTTTAGTTTTCAAATGAACTTTACTGTTTAAATATTCTAGATATAGAAGATTATTCAAATGTTAACTTAGATATATATAAAGTTTGAGTGACACATTTTAATAACCGAAATGTTCCAAAATCTCAAATCTTGAACAAAGATTAGAAGGATTAGTAAGTGTGTTTTTTTCTCTTTGCACTGTCATCATCCAGATAAAGCACTGAGATATTGTGCATGTAAAAACCCAAGAAAGCTTAATATGAAAGAGAGGGATGTTTTATGTGGCTCTGTAAAGCAGCTATATAAGAAAGTAGTTATTTAGGCTTGTTAAACAACATCCCTTGCAGATGGTAAGTTCAGGTTTTATGTGAAGATATTCTCCAGTGTAGATCTACCTTCACTAGAGGTAGTGGGGTGTTTAATAAATTGGAATTGATAAAGGTAGTGATGATGATATGATGTAGGAATAAACTTTCTCTAAAAAAAACTCACTAAAACAAAACTCTCATGTTTGCTACTCAAGTTTAATCAAGTTTAGTATTGTTCTTAGAACAGTCATACTTTTAAGTATTGCACACTTTTTTCTTTCCTTTGGAACCACTCTTATGTGGTTGACAAGGCTATATTCATGCACTAGCCAAGATATTCTGCTTTGTAGACTTCATTTGCCTCATAAATAAATGGGAATAAACACACATTCCTGGACTAAGGCAGTGGAAGAGATTCATAAAGCTGGCAAGATGCCTTAGAAGTGTAGGTTTATCCAAACTATGCTTTCAGTAATCAATGCATGTAGCCAATTTCAAGAATATGTTTTTATTATGAACCTAGTGATGGCTTCGCCACATATTTAAGATCACAGTATGAGTTGAGCTAAAAATTATAATTTGCTTTTTTCTCAGTAACCACCTTTATCTTTCTCTACTAGTTCCCAGCATAATAGTACCCAGCAAACACAATTAGGCAGATATCAAATCTCAGATCTTCCTTACAATGTTTATTCATTCTTTTTGTAGCAATTAGAAACCTCTGGTAAGTGCAGTGTGCAAAAAAAGTTATGTGCAGAAGAAAAGCAATATTCATAACAGAGAACTAAAAGTAATAATAAATCAAACCACTTAAATTTTTAAATTCTAATTGAATAACTTGAGACCATAAGATAGGCTAGACTGAACTATTAGTCCTAAGCCTCCTACACTCCAGCATATTACATCATTTTTTTTAAGATTTATTTATTTTGGAGAAAGAGAGAGAGAGGGAAAGGGTGAATAGGAGGAGGGACAGAGGGCGAGGGAAAGGAGAAGCAGACTCCCACTGAGTGAGGTGCCTGACTTGGCGCCTGCCCTCAGAATCCTGAGATCAGGACCTGAGCCTAAACCAAGAGTCCAATGCTTAACCTACTGAGCCATCCAGGCACCCCAGCATATTACATCTTATATCAATTTGCTCTACTTTTAAAATGCCTTTAATAGCCACCAAAAGGTATAAAGTTTGATTTGCCCCGTATAAACTGCATACTGTATAGAATGGTCAAAATAATTTGATTAAGGCAGATATTCTCGCAATAGAAAGGTTAAAATTTACAATCAGTCCACTTAACAAGGAGAAACTTAATTTTCAAACCCACATTCATTCTTATAAAACAGAGCAAGAAATGAGTATTTTACCTGAATAATCATTTTGCCAACCTAGTATTCACATGGGTTATCAATTTCATTTATCCAAATACACATTATAATAATGAAAGCATGATATTAAGTGCACAATATGTACCAGACATTTTACCACGTAATTTATGTATCAATCTATTCTATCTCCATCACGAATATGCTTTATTATGATAATTTGGAAGATGAGGAAACTGAAGCTCAAACAAATTTCACTAAATTTGCCAGTTATCCAGCTATAAAATTGTACAAGTGAAATTCAGAGCCAGTCATATCTGATTCCACAGTTTACACTCTCTACATAGATCTCAACAGAGAAAGAATAATCTATTGTGCAAAGGAAGTTATCTCCCAAAATAAAAATTTTAAAATAGTAAAAGAGGTAGAAAAGTGAGATATTGTGTAGGGCAATATATGTGTGCATGTATATGCATATGCATACTTTTATTAACACAAGCAATAGTAGAAGTATAATTTGAACTTTGTTATGCTTTCCAATTTTATTTTAATGGTTGCATTTTAACCATGTAATTATTATGCTGTAGCTAGAATGAATTCGTTTCTTCAATTATGGAAAATATCCTAATGTGATGGCATGTTTTTCCTAAGGTGAATTTGTCATTGATTCAACACTTTAGGTTTTAGAAATAAACGTTTATATTTCAAGAAACAATAAAAATATTGCTTATCTCAAAAGGCTACAAAGCAATCGCACATGATGATTGCTTTTTTTAATTTTATCAAACAATGTTTGTACCTTTTTTTAATTTTTCACAATAAATGTGAGGGACAAACTTAGTTTTATACGGAAAAGTCAACATATTAAAAGGAAAAATCCAACTTTTCTAGAAACCAAACTTCTTTTTTGGTAAGCTGAATATGGACATTAATATGCTCAATATTCACCATAATTCCATGCTCTGATCTTGCAGACCAGCAGCTACTGAATGTATAAGGATGTAGTCCTTGTAAGCCTGGACAATGCGGAGAAAGTAAAAGGGACAGCTGCCTATTGTCCTGATGCACTGAGGGTGGAATTAGTGCCATTTTAGTGTTTGTATACCCAGTGTCTTGCACCTCCTAATAGGTATTCAGTTCATATTGATAGAATGAGTGAACACATATCGCTTCTCAGCCTTTTGGCTAAGAACAATATAGAATGAGTGAACCCACAAATAAAAGAAACCACAGTTTTTTATTTCTCCATAGATGGAACTATAACATAGAGAAGGTTTCTTAGATTTAAAAACAACACACATTGTTAGCATTCTGCTTTGTGTTCTGAGGGAAAAATAATGAATAATGTGTCATTCTTGCACTCAACATCTCACACAGGGAGTTATTATGACATAAATATTTGCAAACTTAAGTAGTCTTCCCAAAATGATCTATTTAGAAATTCTGAAAAGTAACTGTAGAGATATTACTTGACAGTATGTATTTCTTGACTATGATGGAAACTTGCCTTGATATAAAAGCTCAGAAGTTTGAGTAATCAGTTCAGGATGGATTGGCCATGCAAAGCTTTTAAAGAATTAGTAATGGACTACTAGTTTTAAAGAATGGGTATAGTGAATCTAAAAAGAGAGAACACAGAATGTCATTCTGGTCACTGGAATGGTAACCACAAGTGCATTGTTAAAAAGAAAAAAAAAAAAGTACCAGTTCTGGTTTGGAGAGCCTCCAAATAGAGCACTAGTTGAAAGGAGAAAGATAAAAAAGATATAGGTTATGCAGCCATTAAAAAAATGAAATCTTGCCATTTGCAATGACGTGGATGGAACTAGAGGGTATTATGCTAAGCAAAATAAGTCAATCAGAGAAAGACAATTATCATATGATCTCACTGATATGTGGAATTTAAGAAACAAGGCAGAGGATCATAGGGGAAGAGAGGAAAAAATGAAACAAGATGAAACCAGAGAGGGAAACAAACCTTATATAAGACACTCTTAATCTTAGAAAACAAACTGAGGGTTGCTGGAAAGGAGGGGTGTGAAGAGATGGGGTAACTGGGTGATGGGCGTTGGGGAGGGTATATGTTGTAATGAGCACTGGGTATTATGTAAGACTGATGAATCACAGACCTCTACCCCTGAAACAAATAATATATTATACATTAATTAATTGAATTAAATTTTTAAAAAATACAAAAAAAAGAATATAGAGCACTAGTTGAGGGAGAAAGATAAGAATATAAACAAGTAGGTTGAACCTTATAACAAAAGATTATGAAAACAGGCATTTCTTATATTTTGTTTGGACTTGAAAGCAAGATATATTGAAATGCTATTATAGTGACCAGACTTTATACCCTAATTCATTGTATTGCTCTGTTCCTTCCTCCTTTCCATGCTGTTTTATATAATAGTCTATGCTCAATTTTCTTTCAAAAGTAGACCCCATAACAGAATATTAGCGTTTAGGAAGAATAAGAAGATTCCATTATGGAGCAGTGAGGTCCATAAGAAGTATACAATGTACGTGTGAAAAATGGCACTTGAAAAATATCATTCTATTATAAAATATTATATATAGAGATTATGTTAAACTGAAATTTGAAGAACAAAATGAACCTTTTAGAAATCAAATACCTATAAGTGTATCAGTTTTATATGCATTGCTTTAACTGTCAGTAATAAACCTGAAAGAAAAAAAAATGGAAAATTGATGGTAGCATATCAAGAAGGGACTGAATGTCTAGGGTGTTTCATTTGTAAATAACTAGCTAATATAATTCAGTCACCTTGGGCAAATTTATTAATATTCCCAGCTATCTCAAAAGGAAATGTCATGTACACCAATTAGTTCTTATGTCCTTTCCCTTAAACAGCTGTAATAAAAAGAGACCATCAGAATTTTTTCTGATTGCTCCTTCTTTGTGAGCATCATGTCTAAGATTCACTTTATATTTGAAGAAAGATTTAAAATATTTTCCAACATTTACATTCTTTTATTTCTATTAAAATGAGTCCCAGATAATTCTAGTAGCTTTGAATCTTTGTCATGGATCTTTCAAAAATTTCTAGCAAAAAGCTGATTGTCAGTTAAGGTAAAGAATTTTAGTCTTTGTGTTTATATTGCCATCACAAAAATATAGTACTTTAACTTTTTATATTTTTGTTTAAATGGCTCTCCCATCTCTTAGATAATCTATATGAGGTCAGAGACCATGTTGTCTTTTCACCTTTAAATCTCATAAAGCATACCTTCTCTCTGGTTGATTGAATTCAAATAAACAAATGTGAAAAATCAGAGATAGACTCAAGTTTCTGAGTGAGGAAGATTAATAAATAACCAAATGATTGTAGCAAGTGTCATAACAGAAGTTCCAATGCCCAACACAACATGATTTCTGGCACGCAGTCCCATCCCTAATTTGGAAGGAAGGAAGAAAATAGGTAAAGAAATAAAAGAGAAAAGGAGGAAGGGAGGGAGGGCATCCTTCCTTATCTTGACATTCACCCATCACAGAAATTTAAATTTACCAATCATTCTTATATATGACATCCCCCCAGAAATATGGCATACCTATATAAACATTAAAGTTTGTACATTTGAGGAATTATGGAATTCCTAGCATGACTACCCCAAATCCACAATCTCCAAGTCAAGTAAACCTTTCTTAGTATCTACGTTATAACTAATGTTTTCTCTTACTCCACAGATAGTAGCCTTTATTTGAAAATAATTTCAGGGGAATTTTCACCTCAAATGAACTTTAAAAAAATAACCTTTGTTTTCATTTTTTTTTTCTCTATGAAATCCACAGAACTATGAAAAACTGGGTGAAGACAATGCTTTTACATCAGTAATTCTTCTGTCATTCTATTAATTTAGGTTAGTTTACTAAGAATACATTGTTCACCTACACTGTACCTGGCATTGCCCAAGTCTGCAGAGATTCGAAGGAATGAAGGCAAGAAAGACCCATTCTCAAGGACTTCACAGTCTACTTAGTTTGCTGTTGTATGTGTCCTTCCTCCCCTTTTCCTCCATCTTTCCTTCCTTCCCCACCTCCCTCTCCTACTTCTTACCCACCATCTCCTCCTGCTTTCTTCTCTGTGTAGGTTTGCATAAATCTCATAGAAAACTAGATTTCTCTACCAAACGTGACTAGTTTAAGTCTGATCATTTCATTTGCAGTGAAAAATCTATAAAGTTGTAGTGGATTGCAAATTTTTCTACCCAAGAAATTAAAGTTTCACTATCTAAAAGTTTTCAAGTGCTACATGTCCTAAAATATTAATGTATTTAAATTATAAGTGACCCAAGACAGGCCCTGTTTACCATCATTTTAAAATGTGATCTTAGTGAAAGTTCAAGGGTTACCCTTAGTGAAAGTTCTCTTCATTTTCTCTGATGTGCTCAGATTCATGTAAAGTTGTGATTAGCTTTAATGGAAGTTATAGATGTATATAAATGTTTATTCTTTTTTATTTACTCAGGGCCTCCTCCTTACTGTTTTCAAGGCTTTCTATCAACACTAATGTCCAGGAGAGGCTTTTAAGCTCTGTCTCCACAACCAAAGGAATCTGGAAAACTTACTAGCATTCAGATATATTCGTCGTATGCTTCAACTATCCAAGTCAGTATATACCATGGTTTTAGTTTTCTCATTTGCTTCACAATTGTGTTTTCTGGGCTAGTTTTCTTCATTTTTCCTTTCAATTTCTACGTCATTTGGTTTGCTATATGAATTTATATGTTAATGGCAGCTCAGCTCGTCATTTGTATATCCATGAAAGAACTATGAGTTTTTCATTTCCTAAATCTTTGAGGTTTCTTTGCTCTTCTTTCTTACCCATTGTAGTTAATACAAGGAAGGGCCTTGTTATGGATAGTCAGAATGTTTGTGTTCACCTAAAATTCATATTTTGAAATCCTAACCCCCAAAGACAGTGGTATTGGGAAGTGGAGATTTAGAAGGTGCTTAATTCATGAGGCTAGAAAACCTCATGAATGGGATTAGTGCCATATAAAAGAGGCTCCTGAAAGTTTTCTAGCTCTTTCCACCATATGAGGATACAATGATACAATGAGCAGTCTACAAGCTGGAAGAGAGCCTTCAGCATAAAACAAACAAGTTGGCATCCTAATCTGTCAGATTCCAGAACTGTGAGAAATAAATTTCTGTTGTTTATAAGCCACTCAACCTGTAGTATTTTATTTTTTTTATAGTGGCCCTAATGGACTAAGACAGGCTCTGTAAGCTATAATCTGTGCTGCCTGAAATGTAGTAGCTGGGGTCTTCTTATGCTAAAAGTCAACACCAGTGTTTCACGTAGGTGGCCACCCCGGCAGCTGCACTGGTAGAGCTGTCAGAAATACTGCCCACATGCTTCAATTGAGCCAGATGTAAAATAGTAACATAAATGAATAAAAACAGTATTCTCAAGTTGACATAGGATATAAATCTTGTCATTTTTGACCCCATGAAAGAGACATGTTAATATGCTAGGGAAAAATAAAAATATATAGTAAGTAGTTTTAACTAGAATAGATTTTTAATAAAGTCATTTAAATTGCTCCTCAAAGTGTTCTCTGAACTGAATTGAAGCAAATGGATTTACTTTATGTATTTTGAGTTCCCATTTTACCTGCTGCTGCCTTTGCTTTGTGACTCCAGAGGAACTTTTCATTTATCCCTCTCATCAGTGTCACTTAAAGCAGAGAAGGAGCAAGTGCACTTGACTAAGAAGTAGTAGACAAGGTATAATTTTTACAGTGCTCTTTACAATAGCTTTTCTTATAACTTTATCCATCTCACCCATTATTTGAAGTTTCTGACATACATTAGTAATAAGAAAATCCACAAGTTGGAGAAATGAAATTAATACTATAGCAGTCCCTCTTGTTTTCATATACCTGTACACCATGATACTTTTCCATCGTAACCTATCCTTACCCAAAGTCCTACAATATATGAATTCACTTCACTATAGTTTGTCAAATACATGTCCATTCTAAATCCTTATTTGTAGGCAATGAATGTTTGATGTAATATGAAACTAAGAAATAATGTACCTTACAATGTATATTATCAAAAGTAAAGAAAAAAAATAACATCTTTAAACTGTAAGAGATAGTGATCAAGAGATAGTAAATGGAAACAAAATTTTCAGTAACCATTAACCAATCACTAAGAGTGTAAAATGACATTTGTAATCTCTTAATTTAGTATGCAATCTATATTTCTAATCTCTTAAAACACACACACATATAAAGAACCTCCATAGTTTTATCTTTAGTCTCTCTTTTCCAACAGTTCATCTTATGTGAGAATAGTAACATGTAAGATAGAAGACCTCTAATGTGTTGAGTACTGTTTTAAGTCCATTAAAACATGTTGAATTGTTTAATATTCACGGAAGCTCAATAATGTAAACACTATTTTCATCCTTTGTTTTTTTTCCCCTGTTTTGGAAATTTAAGCACAGAGAGATTGAGGATTTCCCCCTAAATCACACAATTAAGTGGCAGACCTAGAATGAAGACCAGATGTAGTAGCTCTGAAGTTGATGCTTTCAACAGGTCAGCAAAATTGACTATTCATCCATCACAAAGAAGTTTTAGGAAGAGTATTAAAAATAATGTGGTGCTCAACATCACTCATCATCAGGAAAATACAAATCAAAACCACGATGAGATATCACCTCACACCTGTCAGAATGGCTAAAATTAACAACACAAGAAACAACAGATGTTGGTAAGGATGCAGAGAAAAGGGAACTCTTGTACTGTTGGTGGGAATGTGAACTGGTGCAGCCACTCTGGAAAATAGTATGGAGGTTCCTCAAAAAGTTAAAAATAGAACTACTATACTACCCAGCAATTGCACTACTAGATATTTACCCAGAGGATAAAAAAATGCTGATTCAAAGGGGCACATGCACCCCAATGTTTATAGCAGGATTGTCAACAATAGTCAAATTATGGAAAGAGCCCAAATGTCCATCAACTGATGAATGGATAAAACAGATGTGGTACACACACAGACACACAGATACACACACTGGAATATTACTCAGCCATCAGAAAAGAATGAAATCTTGCCAGTTGCAACAACATGGATAGAACTAGAGTACATCATGTTAAGTGATATAAATCAGACAGAGAAAGACAAATAGCAGGTGATTTCATTCATAGGTGGAATTCAAGAAACAAAACAGATGATCATAGGGGAAGGGAAGGAAAAATAAAATAAGATAAAAACAGAGAAGGAGGCAAACCATAGGGATTCTTAACTATAGAGAACAAAGTGAGGGTTGCTGGAGGGGACGTGGTTGGGGGATGGGGTAACTGGATGATGGGCATTAAGGAGAGCAATTGTTGGGATGAGCACTGGGTGTATATGTAAGTGATGAATCACTAAATCCTACTCCTGAAACCAAAATTACACTATATGTTAACTAACTTGAAATAAAAAAAAGAGAAAGTGGTACAGCAATACTAGGAAATGCTAAATTTAACACAAAAAATAAAAAATAAGAATTTAATAAATGTACACTTATCACTGTGAAAGCTTACTCAAAGATACTTCAAAGTATTTCAGAAGAAAACCTGTATTTCTTTTGCATATACCTTGTTTTGACCACCAGTATAATTTACAAAATGGCAAACATTTTTGAAACCTCTGATATAAGGAAGGCATTCTAGTAAACAATCTAACTGACATGTTTTGCTTTGTTGAAGCATCACCCAAATCCTCCAAGGTATTTTCTAACAACCACATTTTATGGATAAAGAAATTAAGGTTTGCAGAGTTTATTCAAGAGTTTTTCATGACACACTCAGTTAACTGCAGTATTGGGATTTAAATATAGATCCTTCTAACTCCACAGACACCTAAGAACTACCACAATGTCAAGGGATAGCCTTGGAGGTCTTATAACTCTTCCACTAATCCCACATCTTACCACAGGACAATTTATGACAAAATGAGACTTCTGTCTTTTCCCTAATAAGATTTTATTTCTTTTTATGGAAATTATAACGACTTGATAATATATTTTTATTGTCATTTTTTTCTCTGTTATAATTCAAGCTGTGAAAAAGTGTGGAGTTTATTTTATCCAAGAAATATATACCTGAATAGGAACTCATGAAAATTGCATTTAGGCAAGAAATACATCAGTGATAATTATGTATATAGAGGCGAGTTATGAAGGTTTAACACTTTGTTTTCCATTTCAAAATAACCTTAGTGCTATGGCTGATGTCTGCTTGGGAAACCTCTGCTTTATCTATCAGATAAACAAAAGTTTGCTTAAAAGTAATTTTTTAATGTTTTACATTAAAATGATTGCATTACAATTAATTAAATGTCATGCAATAGAATAAATGAAGGCATTCTCATTTAGGAAATACAAATATAAGGATTCCCAGAAATATAATGACATGCTTTGATTTTTCTTTTTTTTTTTTGCATCTCATAGAAAACTATCAAAAGAGCACATAATGGGACAGTAATCTTACAGCATTGTATATGTCATTTAAAAGCAGAGAATCTGGAGATAGATGATGCCAGTTTGGAGGTTTATACAATGATGAGGGAGTTTCCAAGAATACAGAGGGAAAAAATAAGTCATCATAGTTGTATTAATTTTCAGTGAATTCTTTTTTTGGTCAACACAAGAAATGGAATCTATTTCCCTACTCTGTGAATCTGAGCTAGTCTGTGACTTGCAGCAGAAGTGATGGTATGTGAGTAACAAACTGAGGCCGCAAGAGGCCTTCTGTGCTTTCATTTACTCTTTTATAGTGCTGCTTTAACAAGCCTGGACAATCCTGCTGAAGAAGAAAAAGTCCTAAGAGTCAAAGTCAGCCCGGATGGCCCATCCATACCCTAGAGATCTAAGTGATCCCAGCCAAAATATTAAAGTCTCAGCAAACTCATAGCTAACCACAAATGATTGAGCAAGCATAATTAAGAACAGTTGAGCCAAGGGCTAAATAGAAAAAAATGCCCCAGCTGACCTTCAGACTAATAACTAAATAAATATTATTGTTTTAATCCACTGAGGTTTGGAGGATGGTTTGTTACAAAGCATTATTATTGCAATTGATAACTTATTCACAAGTGTAATAACACTGAAAGTTGTTATCTTAATGCTCTAGCTCTGTCATTAAAAGGGTAAATATACATGAAGGAGTCAGCTTCTATTTCTTCATTTTAACAATGTCAAAGAGAAAAGAGAAAATTTACTCAGTTGGCTTCTAAAACCTCTGTTATCATATTCTAGGGCTCTAGAAATTGAGTAAATAGAATTCTATAATAGAATCCATAAACACAGCTTTTTAGATAAAAATATACCTTTATCTCTCAAAAATATTGATTAGAAAGACTTAATTTCTAATTTATCATTTATCATATATCATTTCTAGTGTTTACAAATAACAGCAATGAAAAGATAGAAATTGTCCCTAGAAGATATTTGTCAGCAAAAACATTAAAGACTCTAAAAGCAAATGAGCTATTTGCTCAGCCATGGGAAAAACAAAATCAAACTAAAACATTGGAAGTACATTAATGCTTATGAATGAAAAAAATATATTATCCATACAAAAGATACCAAAGCCCCCAAAGACAGTATGAATATATTTGGATCCCATAAACAGTAAACAAATATATAGAATCACACACACACACACACACACACACACAATACTAGACTTCTGAAAGAATGATGAAGAGGCTTTATATATATATATATATGTATATATATATATATATATATATAATTATTTTTTTTTAGGAAATAGCACATTAACATAAAGTCTTTCTGGCTCCTGGATGTAGGAAACCCATATCTTCTCTTAAACTAAGTGAATTATGATGCATATTTATCTCAGTCATTTATATTTTCAAAAGTAAATCCAGAATACTCCCTAAACATTGATACTAAATAAAAGGGATAGACTCGGAACAAACTGTGGCAAAGGTAATGTTGATTTCCTCTTATGGGCTTTCATTTAAGTTAAGTAGCTGAGTAGATGATTTAACTGATAAAATTATTCAAGGCCAGATATTAGTGAATTCTATCTCTCTATGATAATGGTTTTACATTTTTACTAGATTTTTGAATATCTCAACCAAAAGAAATAAACACTCATGGAATGAATCAGTGAGAATGAAATTTTCAGATAGTTGTGTTGCTTTCTCATTCTACACCATGATGAATCTCATTATGGAGAAACCTCTATCTGTATCCAGAAAATAACATAAATAAAAACAAACAACATTGTTTGAAGTACTGAATACTGAAGAGCTGAGACCAGGTAATTGGAAATATATAAGTAAAATTCTATCACATGTGTAGGCAGGTGAACATAACTATCATACAAAGAAAAACTTTTGCACTTAACTAAATGATTGTATACTAACTGATCTCCATTTTTAAGCCAATTACATTTCCCATGACTTTCTATAAGGATATTTAAGAAAATTACACTTTACATTTTATTAAAATACTTAGATTAAATTTCTTAGACTTAAAATTAAGATAGAATATCCAGACAAAATAAGTATAAATCTATGTGGAATGATTGTTGCATATATGCCTACATATAGTTAAAATGTCCACTAACATTTGGATCATTATATATGGCCACTCTAAATTATGTTTGTTTGTTTGTTTTTAAAGTTTTTATTTATTTATTTGACAGAGCGAGACACAGTGAGAGAGAGAGCACAAGCAGGGGCAGCTGGAGAGGGAGAAGCAGGCTTCCCGCTGAGAAAGGACCCCACTGCGGGGCTTGATCCCAGGACCCCGGGACCATGACCTGAGCCAAAGACAGACGTTTAACGATGGAGCCACCCAGGTAACAGCCACCAGGTACCACTCTAAATTACTATCTCTGACTTGAGTTAAACCAGGGGAGAACTTGCTTACACCACAACCAAGTGAAATTTACTCCAGGTATGCAAAACTAGCTCAACATTCAGAAATTGTTTAATGCAATCCATTACACATCAAAAGACTAAAAATGAAAAATCACATGATATTATTCACAGATGCAAAAGAATCCAACCCATTCATGACAAAAACTTGCAGTAAACTAGGAGTGCAGGAGAACTTCCTCAACTTGATAAAGAATACATACCAAAAAAGCCATAGCTAACATACTTACTGGTGAGAAACTTGAAGTTTTTCTACTAATATGAAGAACAAAGATAAGAATGTCTCATCTGCACATTGCTTTCCAATACTGTACTGGAAGACCCAGCTAATACAATAAGACAAGAAAAGCAATGCATACGGATTGGGAAGGATAAATAAAACTGTCTTTGTTCACAGATGACATAGTCTACATAGGACATCTGAAAGAAGACACCAAAAAAAAAAAAAATCCTGGCTCTAATAAGTTATTATAGCAAAGTTGCAGGTTAGAAGGTTAGTAAATAAAAGTCCATCACTTTCCTATATACCAGCAAGGAACAAGTGGAATTTGAACTTAAAAACATACCTCATTTACATTAGCACCCAAAAATGAAATACTTAAGTACAAATTTAACAATATATGTACAAGATATATATAAGAAAAACTACAAAACTATGATAAAATAATATATAATATTATATAATTATATTATATACAATTATATAAGTAATACATATATTTATTTATATATATTTATTTAAATAAATGAAATGATAGTCCATGTCCTTGGAAAGGAAGACTCAGTATTATCATAATGTCAGTTTTTCCCAATTTGATCTATAGATTTAAAACAATTTCAATGAAAATTCCAGCAGATTATTTTGTGGATATCAACAAACCGATTCTCAAATTTATATGGTGAAGCAAAAGACCCCGTATAGCCAACACAATTTTGAAGAGGAACAAAGTTGGAGGACTGATTTGATCTGACTTTAAAACTTACTATAAATTTACAATAATCAAGACAACATAGTTTTGATGAAATAATAGTTCAATGGAATGGAATAGAAAACCTAGAAATAGGTTTACACAAATACAGCCGATTTAGCTTTGACAAAGAAGCAAAGGCAATATAGTGAAGAAAAGACAGTGTTTTAAATAAATGATGCTAGAACAACTGGATATCTACATGCAAAAAGAAAATGAATTTATACAGATTTTACAGCCTTCACAAAAAAATAACAAAATGGATGACAGACCTAAATACAAAACTTAAAAGTATAAAACTCCTAGAAGATAACATAGGAGAAAACCTAGATGACTTTGGGTGTGGCAATAACTTTTTAGGTATAACTCCAATGGCACAATTCACAAAAGAAAGAATCAATAAGCTGGATCTTATTAAAATTAAAAACTTTGTGAAAGAGCACATCAAGAGAATAGAAGAGAAACCACAGACTGGGAGAAAATATTTGCATAAGATCCATCAGAGAAAATTCTGCTACACAAAATATACAAAGACAATTTTTAAACTCAGCAAGAAGAAGACAAACAACCCAGTGAAAAACTGGGCCAAAGACTTTAACAGACACCTCAGGTAAGAAGATACACAGATGGTAAGTAAGCATGTGAAAAGATGTTCCACATCATATGTCATCAGGGAAATACAAACTAAAACAACACTGGCCAAAATTAGAATGGCCCAAATCCAGAACACTGATGACACCCAATTCTGGTGAGGATACAGGGCAAGAGTAATCTCCTTCATTGCTGGTGGTGATGCAATGTGGTGCAACCACTTTAAAGATTTAATTAATTAATTAATCAATATATTTATTTATTTATCTATCTATTTATTTATTTATGAAAGCTAGAGAGCACACGCAGGGGGAGCAGAAGAGGGAGAGGGAGAAGCAGGCTCCCTGCTGAGCAGGGAGCCCGATGCAGAGCTCGACCCCAGGACCCTGGAATCATGACCTGAGCCAAATGCAGACGCTTAACTGACTGAGTCACTCAGGTGCCCCAAGGTGCAGCCACTTTAAAGACAGTTTTTCATTTTCTTACAAAACTAAATATACTCCTAACCTTATGATTCAGCAGTCATATTCCTTGGCATTTATGAAAAGTATCTGAAAACTTATGTCTATACCAAAACCTGAACATAATGTTTATAAGAGCTTTATTAATAATTGCTAAAATTTAGAAGCAACCAAGATGTCCTTCAGTAGGTAAACAGATAAATAATCAGTGGTATGTCCAGACAACGGAATATTACTCAGCACTAAAAAGAAATGAGCTATCAAGCTATGAAAACACATGAAGAAACCTTAACTGTAAACTACTAAGTGAAAAGAAAAATCTGAAAAGTCTACATATCATACTATATGGTTTCAACTATATGACATTCTGTAAATGCAAAACTATAGAAACAGCAAAAAGATAAGTAGTTGCCAGAGAATGGGGAAGAAGGGGGAAATAGGTGAAGTGCAGAAGATTTTTAGGATTTTATAGTGAAAATTCTCTGTACGATACCATAATGATAAATACATGTCATTGGATATTTGTCCAAATCCACAGAATGTACAATACCAAGAGAAATCCCTAATGTAAACTATGGGCTTGGAATTATTATGAGTGTCAATGTACATTTATCAGTTTTAACAAATATACCATTCTGGTGGACAGTATTGATCACGGGTGAGTATGCACATGTTAAAAGACAGAAAATATATGGGAAGTCTCTGTATCTTCCTGTTAATTTTCCTGTGAACCTAAAACTGCTATTAAAAAAAAAGTTGTTTGTTTTTTTAAAGAAAGAAAACTTGCTAGGCTTCCATATTCTTCTTTTTAAAGACACATATATTTTCTTACTGGCTCACTGTATGTATATATGTAAGTATGTATGTATGTGTGTATTATGTATGTATGTATTTTAGACAAAACAGATCTTTAATGCATTTTCCCCCAAAGGCATGCCCTCACAAGTTACTTATTTTTCTTTCTCAAGTTTTTAATTTAAATTCCAGTTATTTAACATACAAGAAACAGATAACCTGAAATCGATAAAATCATAAAATTAAGTTAGAAAAAACTTTACATATCTATGAGTTAATCCATATAATAAACTATTATGTGTGGAAAGTGAGGATCCTATTTAATCCACTCTATAAACTTCCCAGGTCCTAGAAATTTAAGCTATTATTGCAGGGACACTGGAATAAAAGCAAGCCTAATGAGAGATTTGCATATAGATGCTCAGCTAAAAATAAAAAACAAAAACTATGTATTATATATGTTGTGGGTTTAAAGCTTTCAATTTTACCATTAAAAATGAAGCTCAGTGCAAATGACTAAGACAAATGAAATGCTATCTTAACTATACACCAAGTGGCAAGGGACTGATACTAAACATTACCTTGGGAGGAAGTTTTGTTGGGAAAGTAAAAGCTAAGAACAGTAGCAGTCTTAGTACTAGAATGTACACAGAGAGGGTGTGGTTATGATGTCAGTTTATTGTCAATCATGCATACCCTTATCACAGGTCCTGTCAAATGCTGGTGGCTTATTCCTTGTATGTATGAATCTGTAAAAATAAACTAATAATTGACCAAAAAAATTCTTCAAAAGTGGAGGGTCAGAGGATGTGGCAAAGCATCTAAAATTTTATCTGGTTGACTGGAGCTGTAGTGCAATTAGAGCATTTTGTTTATATCAGAAAAGAGAATTTGGCTAAAGTTTCCAGTTTCTTAACCTGCTCCCATAAATGTCAGAAAACAAAGCCATTCAGTGTAAGAATCTTGATGGATTCTTAATCTGGACAATATGTTGTGGCTTCTTGTAACCATTACCCACAGATTTATGAACTGTGGCAAAATAATAATAACAACATCAACAACAATGATAAATCTCCTTTAGAGAAACAAAGGATGCTTGAGTGAAGTGAGACCATAGTTCAGTGGTCCAGGAAATCATGGGATCCTCTTCTTAGGGAACTTAGTGATTCTTATGCATATATATTACAAAGAAAAGAAAATCTGAATTAATATTACTAAACCTTGATGAAAATAGTTGCATAGTAAAACTGTTATCATGATATAATCCAAATATGAACTTGAAAGGTTCATATTTAACTTTAGGAAAAAGACAAAATACCAATTAAATATCTAATTTATATTAGTAAATTAAGTTATATGGCCCTGACTTTTAAGATACTTATGGTGTTATATATCTAATTTATAATAAGAATATTATGGCAAGTACTGTATGTTGGCTTTTAAAATTAACTTCGAAGTGACCATTCTACTACTAAACACTATATGATAATAATTTTTCACCCAGACTATTAAGTCTTCTAACTGGCTCCATTATTTATTTCTTCTCTTTCTCTCATATACCTAATTCTCTAGAACAGCAGCCAAGTGAAACTTTTAAAATGTAACTCATATTATGTCATTCCAATGGGGGGGGGACATTCAATGGCTTCTTGCTTTATTTAGAATAAAATCCAGAATATTTGCCATGACCAATAAGGTCTCACATTTTCTCTATGTTTTGTTATACAAATTTTATAATATGTGTTACTACTTTTAGCAAACTGAGATATATTTTTCTGTATGGTGCAGGATGGAGATCCATTGCTTTATAAAGTAAATATACTTGTCTCATACCACTTAAAAAATATTCCTTCCCACAATTAATCTACAAGGCTCTTGTCATAAATCAAATCTCCATATATGCCCCATTGTGTTCTTAGACTTTCTTTCTTATTCCATTAATCGATCTATCTTTGCACAAATAGCACTCTGTATTCCTCTCTAAATCTCTAAAATCTTTTTTTTCGATTTTATTTACTTATTTGACACAGAGAGAGAAAGAGAGCACACAAGCAGGGGAAGCTGCAGGCAGAGGGAGAGGGAGAAGCAGGCTCCCTCATGAGGGACTATATCTCTAAAATAATCTTGATCTCTGATAGAGAAATTCTCCCAAACTTGTTTTTCCTCAAAATTATCCTGATTTTCTTGGTTATGTTTATATCTAAATTAATTTAAAATTTAAAATCAGTTGGAAATTTTAAAAATCTTGATGGGATTTTTATTAGATTAACTTAAATAGATACATAATCTTGGGAGAATAGTTTTTCTAAAATTGAATTTCCTTTTTATAAACATAATTTTGGATCCTTTTTAATATTTTTCATTAAAATTCATTTTTTTCTTCATAATTTATACAGATTTTTGTTAAAGGTATCTGTTGCTATGGCATGTCATTATTATTTAGTATTTATTGCTGTTATACAATAAGAAATTGAATTTTATATACATAGTTACATATAACAACAGTACTAAAATTTATTAATTTTTAAAAATTTTATTTGTATTGTGTATTTTTCAATATAAACATTTAGATTTTTGTTTAAAAATGGAATTCTTTGCTTGAAAATGCCATTATCACCCTTAATAAAATTAACAATTATTATTTGGTATTACTGGGATCCCATCTCATGTTCAAAGTTCCTCAGCTGTGTCAAAAATATATTTTTAAAGATAGTTTCTTACAATAAGGATCCAAACAAACTCCCCAAACCCTCTCCCCTTTTTAATGTTATTGTTAAGTTGAAGAAACCAGGAATGTAGTTGTCCTGAATTCTAGATGTATCCACTTGTTCTTTCATGGTGTCATGAAACTTGTTCCTCTATAACCTATGTTTCCTGTAAACTGGTAGGTAGTTCTTACATCTAGGTTCTATTTCTTCGGGCAAAATCTTATACAAGTGGTGATAAGTACTCATATTACAACACATTAGGAGGCGCATAATGTCTGAGTGTTCCAAACTTCCTGACGTGAAGAATGGTCAGTGAGTTAAAGATGGTAATGGGATTTGCAAAATGGTTATTGTTTAGTACCATGTATTTGGTTACTCTGAAATACAATATCAATAGGAAAGAAAATAAAAAGCTTAATTATTTCTTCCATTGACAATTTTCAGAGTAAGAATCAGGTTTCCCACTTAGCCTCCAATTGTGACCAGTGAAAGTGATATTTTTTTTTTTTGAGGAGCAGTGATTTTTTGAGTAATATTAATCCTAAATGTATATGTTTTATATACAATATTTAAAATAGCTGATTTGATTATTATTCTTCTTGCTCAAATTATTCCATTCTTGGTCAATGAGATCTCATTATTTTTTTAATTGAAGCATGAACTCTACATACACTGTATACTTAATATACAGTAAAACATTCATAGTAAGCATCCTATTTAATCATTTTGACAAATGTATATCCTCATAGTATATATGTATGTAACTCATAGTCCTATCAAGACACTGAACAATTTTTATCATCCAGTAATGTCTATTCTTCCAATTTCTAGTCAATCTCCTACCAGAAGCAAAGGTGGATCTAATTTCTAATTAGGTTAGTTTGGTTATTCTAAAATATCATTTAAATGGAATCATACAATAGGTACTTTTTGTTTGTTTGACTACTTTCATTCAGCATAAATTTTGAGATTGGAGTGAGGTCAGAGGTGAGTTTTGCTTTCCCCCCAGTAGAGATATTCAGTTGTTCTATCATGGTTTTCTGGAAGAATTAAAAATTACTGCATGTATGTGGCATATTTCTGTACTCCTGATATTGTTATATTGATAAATCTATCCTTTTGACAATACAGTGCTGTCTTGATATTTTTGTCCTTATAGTAAATCTTGACATCAAAGTTAATTTCCAATTTTTTTTTTCTTTTCAGAATTGTTTGAATTATTCTTGGTCCTTTGCCTATCCAGATTATTTTAAATCATCTTACCCATTTCTAGGGAAAAAAAAGAACTACGATAATTTTTAGTGAACTTTTATTAAATCTACAGAACTGTGGAGGAAATTGGCATATTAATTATATTGGGTCTTTTAAACCATAAACATTGTATATTTCTCCATGTAGGTCTTCTAGATTTTACTCAGCAATATTTGTAATTTTTTTATACATTAACTTTATCTAACTTTAAAAAAATCCCATTTATTTCTAGTTTTATAAGATTTTTCTTTTGTATTTTAATAGTTGGAGACTCCAAATAGGAGTACGTATGTTGTGTATGAATTTAGTTTGTGGATATTTTGTTTAGAATTATTGTGTATATATTCACAAGTGAGATTAGCTGGTATATCTTGTCATCAATCAAATACTGACATAGTAAAATTAGGTGGCAGGAAAGGCTGTTCTTTAATCAGTAATTTCATTTTGACCTAAATGGGCACTCCAGTGCTTCTTAGAACTTGCTCACATAAGTATATATAGATATGTTTGTTTGTTTCTTTGAAGAATCTCAATTGTGGCTTTAATGACTTTAATGGTTATAATCTAGTCAGGATTTTTACTTCTCTGTAACTTGTGGCAAGTTATATTTTAATAAATAATTTTGCATGTTGTCTATGATTTTAAATTTAATGGAGTGAAACTAAGCATTCACACATTTTTTTCATTTTGAATATTTCTGTAATTATTGTCACATTTGATTATTAATTTTTCTACCTCTGATCTTTTTTTTATTATTAACATATAATGTATTACTTGTTTCAGGGGTACAGGTATGCGATTCATCAGTCTTACATAATACACAGTGCCCACCACAGCACATACCCTCCCCAATGTCCATCACCCAGCCACCCCACGTCCCCACCCTCTCCCCTCCAGCAACCCGCAGTTTGTTTCCTGAGATTAAGAGTCTCTTATGATTTATCTTCTCTGGTTTCTTTCATCTTGTTTCATTTTTTTCCTCTCTTCCCCTATGATACTCTGCCTTGTTTCTTAAATTCCACATATCAGTGAGGATCTTTTTAAAGGTAATCTTATCAGATTTTACTATTTCATTAGACTTTTCAAAATGATATTTGGAGAATGTTACTTTAAAGCCATTTTGATATATGTTTTCGATACACATTTTTAAGTACCTACTTCATGCCAGGCACTGTGCTTAGGTGTTGTCCTAAAATAAACATACACAGATATTATGTGAGAAAAAAAAAACAAAAACGACATTTGGTTTTGCAAATCTTTCCTATTTTTCTTTTGAAATCTTTTCTCATCTTTATTGTTACTTTCATTTTGCCTACTCACACTCTAAGTGGGATTTTTAGTTCATTAATGTTCAACCTTTCTTGTTGCCAAACATGGATTTTAAGGCTACAAATTCCAACCTGTTCACTGTTTCAGGTGCATTTTATAAATGCGATAAATTTCATCATCATTATTTCTTATTCTGCAGTACTGCAGAGCTTAGTTATGATTCTTTTCAACTTTGTGTTGTTTAGAATTATGTTTTTAACATGAAAACATTAAGTAATGCATATTTTTGATATTTGATTTTAACAACTAAAATGTGGTTAATTAAACTGATCTTGATTTACTGAAATTTGTGAAAAAAAATTATTGCCTACTACATAATTCCTTTTTAATAAATAATTCTAAAAACTTGAGATGAACAGGTGATATCCATATTTTTTAATGCAGTGCTCTATTCTTATCAATTAAAAGATAGGTGTTTTTAAACTTGTGACTATGATTATGAATTTGTCAATTTTTCTCATAATTCTGTCAAAATTTTCTACATAGATATAAGGCTAAACATATTTAGAATTAGTCTTCCTAATTAATTGTAAACTTATCATTATAACATGACATGACACTTTATGTCTAATAATGCTATTTTTGCATTCTTTCATAATATTTTCATAATATAATATACACAAATTATTTTCCTTTTGTTTGGTTTTCTCAGTTTATCTTTGTTATTTTATCTCCAATCTTTAGGAATCTTTACGTTGTATTTGATACACCAGATAGTTCACTCTTTTTTTTATTTGTATTTTTTAATTTATTCTTTTAATTCTTAGGAATTTAATATTTATTTGGGTGGGTAACTCACGTGCCTACAAAGAAACTTAAGATTCAATTAAAATAAATATAAATATGTAGAGGGGCGCCTGGGTGGCTCAGTCATTAAGTAAGTGCCTTCGGCTCAGGTCATGATCCCAGGGTCCTGGGATCCAGCTCCGCATCGGGCTCCCTGCTCTGCGGGGGGCCTGCTTCTCCCTCTCCCACTCCCCCTGCTTGTGTTCCTGCTCTCACTGTCTCTCTCTCTTTGTCGAATAAATAAATAAAATCTTTAAAAAAAATATGTAGAAATTAGTTTCTTCCTATCTAGTGAAGAACAAATATATAAACGATCTAAGATTTATATACTACTATGAGCCTCACTTTTCTCACCGTCTTGTTAAATTCAATTTGACACTGTCTTTTTAAATTCACTTTTATTGGAAAAATTAATATATCTATATTTATTATTATTACTTAAATACTTAGATTTATCTCCACCAGCCTGCTTTGGTATTTTAATGTTGATTGCTTCTGTATGTTTTTTTTTTCTTTCCTATTTTGTGAAATTAAGGTTTAATTACATTATTCTTAAAATAGAATCAGTTATATATCTAAGTTTTCAACTGATTTACTAAAAATTTTGTTTTAACATTAAAATTTATCAATATGACTATTATCTTTCTGTACCAACATAAAAAATCTGTTTTTATTTAGCTCTGATCAGTCCCATTTTATAGAATTGTTATCCAGTATTTTAGTACCACCTAAAATTTTTATTTCATAAATTAGTAATGTTAATTACTATACTTATTCATTAAATATTATTTAGCTTTACACACAGGCTTATCAGGGTTCTTATTTGCTTGTTGTTTATTTTGTTTTGTTTTATTTTTGCCACTGTCCTTTTTTCAATCTGGGTTCAATTTCTGTCTTAAAGTACATTTTTAGGGAGTCTTTAGCCAGGAACTGATACCTGAAATCTCAGTATGTCTCTCCCTCTCTCATCTCTTCTCATTTTGAAAATATCTAATAGTGCTTTAAGAATCCTTATCTTGGCACACAATTCTAAACTGACATGAAATACATTTTATAATTTGGAAAGCATTATTCTACAATTCTTGATTTTATTGTTGCTGTTGACAAATCTTTTATCTTGATTGTGCTCTTGTGTGCTTACTTAACTGTCTTGCTTTCTCCAGTTGCTTTCAGGTGAGGTCTGTTTAGAACTTGTGTCCAATTTTTAATTGGGTCATTTTCTAAATATCAGGTTTTAAGAGTCCTTCTTATATTTTAGTGGACAGTGTTATACGAGATGCATCTTTTACTAACATTTTCTCCAAGCTGTGGCTTGTCTTTTCATTCTCCCAGCAGTGTTTTTCACAGAGCAGCCATTTTTAGTTTTAATGAAGTCAAACTTACAAAGTTTTCTTTCAAAAATTGTTCTTCAGGTGTTGTTTCTAAAACATCATTGCCAAATCCAAGGTCACCTAGATTCTCCTACGTTCTCCTCTAGGAGTTGTATAGTTTTGCATTTTGCCTTCCGGTCTATGATTAACTTTGAATTATTTTGTGTGTGTGATAGATGTAAAATCTGTATTTAAATTTGTTTTTTTCAGACTTTTTTTTTTTATTATGTTTTGTTAGTCTACATACAGTACATCATTCAGTACGTGCCCTCCATGATACCCGTCACTGGGCTAACCAATCCTCCCAATCCCCTCCCCTCTAAAACCCTCGGTTTGTTTCTCAGAGTGCAGACATGTTTTTAAAAAATTAAAATATCATCATCATCATTTGTTACTCCTTTACCTTTCTCAGAAACACACACACACACACACACACACACACACACACACACACACACACACACACCCCTCATTGCTGGATTACATATTATCTCATTGTAAGTGCCTCAAGCAAACCTCTATCTTGGCATGCTATCCATATTGGTCTTTATTTAGTTCTTACAAACATACATATTCTTGCCCACTTTATGTCCCTTTCCCCATACTTAAGTATTTTCCCGAACTGTACTTCCTTGACTATTTAAATCTTCTTCCTTCAGGTAGCAGAAAATTATTTCTTCTGGAAACTTTTCATCAGTTTTTTGTTTGTGCCTCCCTAACTCATTCATCTGCACACTCAAATACTCAAGTACTTCTCATAGATAGAATGTAGAGAATGACACATGTATTTATGCAGTTTATTATTTTCTGTCCCCTCCACTATAGAAATTGTATAGAAATATTGTTTTTGTTTTAGTATTTTGATTGCTTTGTCATTGTATCTTAAGGACTACTACAGTATATGACATATGCTATTTTCTTAAAAATTTTTGTTTTTATAAAAAAAATAGTAGCTGAGTAGGCCCATTTGTTCTCTCTTGCAGTTAGGGTAAATGTCTTTCAGTCATGGAGATTTTCTGTGATCCTTCAAACTAGAGGTAATTTCTCATGTAAACTCCCTAAATGCCACTAGCTTCCTTAAAGATATATATCACATTAAGACACACACACACACACACACACACACACACACACACACACACACAGAGTTGTTTGTGTTATTCTTTAAAATCTATATGTCTCCCTAAATTCCTTCATGGAACATAATAATCTAAATTCCATTAGAGCAGGGACCAAATAAATACATGAGGTTTTCCAAAAGAAACCCAATTACCCAGCACAGTGCCTGCTGCATAAAGGGAAGTAAACAAATATACGTTAGGCTGGAAATATGGAGGAAAAATAAAAAAGAATGAAGAAAGAAAGAAGGATCAGGGAAAGAGGAGAAATTTGCAGTAAATCATCAGAAAGAAATTTAATTTTCTTTTTATGAAATACTAGCTATACATCCTTGGGCAATTTGCTTAATGTCTTTGATCCTGTCTTAAAAATATGGAATATTATGCAGCCATCAAAAAACAACAACAACATGGAATCTTGCCATTTGCAACGACGTGGATGGAACTAGAGGGTATTATGCTAAGCAAAATAAGTCAATCAGAGAAAGACATGTATCATATGATCTCACTTATATGAGGAATTCTTAATCTCAGGAAACAAACTGAGGGTTGCTAGAATGGTGGTGGTGGGATGGATGGGGTGGCTGGGTGATAGACAGTGGGGAGGGTATGTGCTATGGTGAGCGCTGTGAATTGTGTAAGACTGTTGAATCACACACAGTCCTGTACCTCTGAAACAAATAATACATTATATTAAAAACAAAAAGACAGTAGGAAGGGAAAAATGAAGGGGGGGAATCGGAGGGAGAGATGAACCATGAGAAACTATGGACTCTGAGAAACAAACTGAGGGTACTAGAGGGGAGGGGTTGGGGGGATGGGTTAGCCTGGTGATGGGTATTAAAGAGGGCACGTATTGAATGGAGCACTGGGTGTTATATGCAAACAATGAATCATGGAACACTACATCAAAAACTAATGATGTGGGGTGGAGCAAGATGGTGGAGGAGTAGGAGACCTGGATTTTGTCTGGTCTCAGGAATTCAGCTGAATAGGGATCAAACCATTCTGAACACCTACGAACTCAACAGGAGACCGAAGAAGAGAGTAGCAACAATTCTCTGAACAGAGAAGAGACCACTTACTGGAAGGTAGGACGTGCGGAAAAGTGAATCCGAGGCGATATTTGGGAGGATAGACGGCGGGGGAGGGGGCCTCCTTTGGCCGCTTCTGGCAAGTGATAGAGCCGTGGAGCACAAAATCGGAACTTTTAGAAGTCGGCTCCGCTAAGGGACGTCACTCCAGTGGCTAAGCGGGAGGTGGAAACCTCGCGGGACAGTGTGGTCTCAGGACCCTCGGGGTCACAGAAAGACCGGGGGGTGCCTGAGTGCGGCAGAGCTCCCAGGTATCGGAGCGGGGAAGCCAGCTACAGAGACAGAGCCAAGGCGCGGGCTCTCAGCTCGGGGTTGCCATAAACTGTGATCCGCGGCCCAGTCAGGCCACTGCTCCTCCAGCAGGGACCCAACAAGCAGCAGAGCCGGGGAGACTCCCCTTCCTCCCCCGGGAGGAGCGCCGCGGGAGCGCACCGCAGGGATCTGTTGGGTTTGGAGACTCCACACGGGGTCGGGTGCCAAGATAGAAACACTCTATCACAGGCCGGGTGAGCACAGAGTGCAGCTGGAGACTGGGGAGACAGGAGTGATTGACCACTTTTCTCTGGGGGCGCACTGAGGAGCGGGGCCCCGAGTTCTCAGCTCCTCCAGGTGGAGAGTGGGAGGCCACCATTTTCACCCTGGTCCTCCAAAGCTGTACCGAGAGCTTGCAGGGAACAAAAGCTACTGAGAGCAAACCCGAGCAGCTTGCTTAGCCCGGACCGACAAGGGAGGGGCAATTCTGCCTCCGCTAAAGACATTTGGGAACCACGGCAACAGGCCCCACCCCCAGAAGATCAGCACAAACAACCAGCAAGCCAAATCAAGTTTACCGATCAAGGACAACGGGAGAACTCCAGCGCTAGGGGAATACTGCACATAGAATTCATGGCTTTTTTACCATGATTCATTAGTTTTTCAAAGTTAATTTTTTTTAATTTTTTTTGGATTTTTCTTTTTCCCTTTTTAAACCAACATCTTATCAATCCCTTTTTTAAAAAAAAAAACATTTTTTCATTTTTAAGAGTCATATTTTATCCCTTCATAGTAGTTACCCTTATTTTTGGCATATATATATAAGTTGTTCTCTCTTTAAAATTTTGAGATAGTTTCTTCTAACAGATCAAAATGTACCCTAAATCACTAGTGTATGGCTTTGTTCTAGTCTTCTGACTGATCACATTCTCTCCCTTTTTTTTTCTTTTCTTTTTTTTTAAATCTTCTTTCTGTTTTCAAACAACTTCTTATCTTTTTTTTTTTTTTAAAGATTTTATTTATTTATTTGACAGAGAGAGACACAGTGAGAGAGGGAACAAAAGCAGGGGGAGTGGGAGAGGGAGAAGCAGGCTCCCTGCTGAGCAGGGAGCCCGATGCCGGGCTCGATCCCAGGATCCTGAGATCATGACCTGAGCAAGGCAAACACTTAATGACTGAGCCACCCAGGCGCCCCAAACAACTTCTTATCTTATCAATTCCTTTTATAAAATCTTTTATAATTTTCATCTTTACAGTCATTTTCCATCCCTTCATTGTATCAACACTTATTTTGTACATATAGGAGTCTTTCTTCCTTTAAAATTTTAGGAGGCACTTTCTTCTAACAGACCAAAATATGCCCAAAATCTAGTGTGTGGCACTGATCTATGCACTAGCCTGATCATATTTGATCATATTCTGTTTTTTTTTTTTGGTTTTGTTCTGTTTTTGTTTGTTTTTATCTTTTTCTTTTTCTTTTTTTTTTTTCTCTTTCTTTCCCTTTCTTTTCCCCTGGTTTCAGGTCTTTTCTGATTTCTACAGAGTATATTTGGTGGGGACGTTGTTAACCTGTTAGCATTTTGTTCTCTCATTCATCTATTCTCCTCTGGACAAAATGACAAGACGAAAAAAAATCACCTCAGTGAAAAGAACAAGAGGTAGTACTGTCTGCCAGGGACCTACTCAATACGAACATTAGTACGATGTCGGACCTAGAGTTCAGAATCATGACTTTAAAGGTACTAGCTGGGCTTGAAAACAGCGTGGAAGTTATTAGAGAAACCCTTTCTGGAGAAATAAAATAACTAAAATCTAACCAAGTCGAAATCCAAAAGCTATTAATGAGGTGCAATCAAAAAGGGGGGCACTAACTGCTAGGATAAATGAGGCAGAAGAGAGAATCAGCGATATAGAAGACCAAATGATGGAAAATAAAGAGGCTGAGAAAAAGAGAGATAAACAACTACAGGACCACGAGGGCAGAATTCGAGAGATAAGCGATACCATAAGATGAAACAACATTAGAATAATTGGGATTCCAGGAGAAGAAGAAAGAGAGAGAGGGGCAGAAGGTATATTGGAGGAAATTATAACAGAGGACTTCCCTAATGTGGGGAAGGAAACAGGCATCAAAATCCAGGAGGCACAGAGAACCCTTCTCAAAATCAATAGATATAGGTCAACACCCCAACATCTAATAGTAAAACTTATGAGTCTCAGGGACAAAGAGAAAATCCTGAAAGCAGCTCAGGAGAAGAGATACATAACCTACAATGGTAGAAACATTAGATTGGCAACAGACCTATCCACAGAGACCTGGCAGGCCAGAAAGGACTGGCAAGATATCTTCAGAGCACTAAACGAGAAAAATATGCAGCCAAGAATACTATATCCAGCTAGGCTGTCATTGAAAATTGAAGGAGAGATAAAAAGCTTCCGGGACAAACAAAAACTAAAGGAATTTGCAAACATGAAACCAGTCCTCCAAGAAATACTGAAAGGGGTCCTCTAAGCAAAGAGAGAGCCTCAAAGCAGCATAGATCAGAAAGGAACACAGACAATATACAGTAATAGTCACCTTACAGGCAATACAGTGGCACTAAATTCATACCTTTCAATAGTTACCCTGAATGTAAATGGGCTAAATGTCCCAATCAAAAGACACAGGCTATCAGATTGGATTAAAAAACAAGACCCATCCATATGCTGTCTGCAAGAGACTCATTTTAGACCCAAAGACACCCCCAGATTGAAAGTGAGGGGGTGAAAAAACATTTACCATGCTAATGGACACCAAAAGAAAGCTGGGGTGGCATTCCTTATGTCAGAAAAATTAGATTTTAAAACAAAGACTGTAATAAAAGATGAAGAAGGACACTATATCCTACTTAAAGGGTCTATCCAACAAGAAGATCTAACAGTTGTAAATATCTATGCCCCTAACATGGGAGCAGCCAATTATATAAGGCAATTAATAACAAAAGCAAAGAAACACAGTGACAACAATACAATAATAGTGGGGGACTTTAACACCCCCCTCACTGAAATGGACAGATCATCTAAGCAAAAGATCAACAAGGAAATAAAGACTTTAAATGACACACTGGACCAAATGGACTTCACAGACATATTCAGAACATTCCATCCCAAATAATGGAATACACATTCTTCTCTAGTGCCCATGGAACATTCTCCAGAATAGATCACATCCTAGGTCACAAATCAGGTCTAAACTGGTACCAAAAGATTGGGATCATTCCCTGCATATTTTCAGACCACAATGCTTTGAAACTAGAACTCAATCACAAGAGGAAAGTCGGAAAGAACTCAAATACATGGAGGCTAAAGAGCATCCTACTAAAGAATGAACGGGTCAACCAGGAAATTAAAGAAGAATTAAAAAATTTCATGGAAACCAATGAAAATGAAAACACAATGGTTCAAAATCTGGGATACAGCAAAGGCAGTCCTAAGAGGAAAGTATATAGCAATACAAGCCTTTCTCAAGAAACAAGAAAGGTCTCAAATACACAACCTAACCCTACACCTAAAGGAGCTAGAGAAAAAACAGCAAATAAAGCCTAAACCCAGCAGGAGAAGAGAAATAATAAAGATCAGAGCAGAAATCAATGAAATAGAAACCAAAAGAACAGTAGAACAGATCAATGAAACTAGGAGCTGGTTCTTTGAAAGAATTAACAAGATTGATAACCCCCTGGCCAGACTTATCAAAAAGAAAAGAGAAAAGACCCAAATCAACAAAATCTTAAATGAAAGAGGAGAGATCACAACCAACACCAAAGAAATACAAACAATTATAAGAACATATTATGAGCAACCCTATGCCAGCAAATTAGATAACCTGGAAGAAATGGGTGCATTCCTAGAGATGTATCAACTACCAAAATCGAACCAGGAAGAAATAGAAAACCTGAACAGACCTAGAACCACTAAGGAAATTGAAGCAGTCATCAAAAATCTCCCAAAAAAACAAAAGCCCAGGGCCAGATGGCTTCCCAGGGGAATTCTATCAAACATTTAAAGAAGAATTAATACCTATTCTCCTGAAAATGTTCCAAAAAATAGAAATGGAAGGAAAACTTCCAAACTCATTTTATGAGGCCACTGTTACCTTGATCCCCAAACCAGACAAAGACCCCATCAAAAAGGAGAATTACAGACCAATATCCTTGATGAACATGGATGCAAAAATTCTCACCAAAATACTAGCCAATAGGATCCAACAGTACATTAAAAGGATTATTCACCATTACTGGGATTTCTTGATCAAATCCTACTTTAAGATATTTTCATTGTGTTCTCTTGTTTCTGAATATATATTTAATCTTACCTTTAATTCTGGTACATTTTTGTTTCCTGAACATCCTCCCACCCATCTCTCTCTTTCTGTGTGTGTCTGTCTCTCTTTCTCTCTCTCTCT
>NW_027397063.1:41887286-41893860 GCF_003265705.2 Callorhinus ursinus
CACACACACACACACACACACACACACACACACACACACACACACACTCCCTGGACCATTTTGACCTTGATCATACAGATTATCCTAACACTAAGTAAATTTACTTATCAAATGAATGCACCTGGTCTGTTACATGTCTTGGAATTATTATATTTTTCTCTCTTTGTTCTTCTTTGGTAGTGAAGTCCATTATAAGCCATTATAACAATTTAGTGGTTGTGTGCCTATTGGTCTCTACTACTAGATCTAATCTCCTTAACAAAATAGACTGTGGTGTTTTCCTTACTATAACAATCTCGATAACATATATCTTACACATAGAAAATGCTTAATACTTGGGATATAATTAAATTGATTTATATTTTATTTTTTTGATAAGTGGCTCACTTAGTTTCTATAAAAATGTTTATTCCCTAATATTTGAGGTATTTTTGAATTTACAGAAAAATTGAAAGAAGGGTATAACTTAGGTTCAAGAAAAGTTAAGATTTTGCAGCTCTATTAGGTTTTGACTGATAGAAAGATACACAAGGTTTTGCTGAAGGACTATTGGGCTCTGTGAGACAAACACAGAGCTCTTGCTATCAGTCCAAAATTAGATTCCAACTGAATTAGCTAACAAATTCTAGACTTATAAACCCTGGACTTGTTTGCATGTCTGTGGAATCATGACTAATATTTAGCAAGTATTTAGATTCACTTAACACTACTTTGCCAAGAAATCCATACCTGAAAGCTCTATTTCACACAAAAATATCCAATAGCATGAATCCATTTTAGGTAAACCCAATTAAGAAAGGTTAAAGACTGTAGCTTAGAGAATTAAGAAAGGGTTAAGGTTATCATAATGAATCAGTAAGTATGAAGAATAGGCAAGAACCAGAACAGGGAGTTAGAATAGGAAGAAGTGTCAGACAGCTCTGTACCTGTCTATCTTAAAACTGAGTTCTACTGGTGAGTTGTAGTGATATTTAGGTGAAGCTATTAATTTCAAGCACCATTGCCCTTTTTCTGAGTTGCTACATACAAACCACTTTTCATCTACAAATAAGCTCATCCTTTTGATTTTTCAAATAAGTGAAAATCCACCCTCCCCAACAATACTGTTTTATTATATGATTGTCTCCTATTCTGTGATTGTGTGCATATCCAGAATACCTGCATACATTCCAGTATATGCACATTACTTTAATAGAAACATTAAGTATGGGTAAATCAGAGGCAGAGAGAGATACAGGAAATTAAAGTTATATTAGAAATATGGGTCATCATCTGTCACAACTAGATGACATATTTCACTATTGAGTTCTGTGTGACAAGGAACATTACAACTTAGAATTGGCTTGATTCTTATGGAAAGAGGGTTTTGTAAGTAAAAGATGATGTTTGGATGATCCCTGTAGTTGAGTAAAGAAAGAGAAAAAAAAGTCACCATCACAATAAACAAGATAATGAAAAAAGAATGAATTATCTTAATTTTAGTTGAGTTATTTTAGGTTACTATGACACCACAT
The DNA here is from genome assembly GCF_003265705.2 of Callorhinus ursinus. Taxonomy (NCBI): domain Eukaryota; kingdom Metazoa; phylum Chordata; class Mammalia; order Carnivora; family Otariidae; genus Callorhinus; species Callorhinus ursinus. The sequence goes on from NW_027397063.1 coordinate 41,888,801, forward strand.
TATAAGTAAATAACTCAGGGCTTAGTTTCTTTAGAAGAACAAAGTTGAAAACTGAGAGAGTTATTACCTACTCTAAACTAAACTATTTCAGTAGTTGCCAACGAATTTGTTTCAAGAAGACTTACTTTTTAATTTTTTTAATTGTGGTTGCACATTCTTCAATATATTTAAACACAGTTTTGAAAGTTCTATTAATATACAAAATATTTAATTATTTTTCCCATCTAGCAATAAAAATGTTCACATGGAAGGTCAGGACACTTCTAAATCCTTCTAGATTATTCATTCAAATATCTTTTATACTCAAAATTAGCAGATGTTGGCACATATAGAAGTAGAGTTATATTGAACTAATGAATCATTGAACATTATATCAAAAACCAATGAAGGAGGCTCCTGGGTGGCTCAGTCATTAAGCGTCTGCCTTCAGCTCAGGTCATGATCCCAGTGTCCTGGGATCAAGCCCCGAATTGGGCTCCCTGCTCAGCAGGAAGCCTGCTTCTCCCTCTCCCACGCCCCCTGCTTGTGTTCCTGCTCTCGCTATCTCTCTCTCTGTCAAAAAAATAAATCAAATCTTTAAAAAAAAATGATGTACTACGCCTTGGCTAATTGAATTTAAAAAAAAGTAGAAGTTTCTATAGCACAGTTATCCCATGTTTCTAATAAGACATTTGTATTCTTTTAGCAATTATTTTAAGAGTTGTGCAGGTGCCATACTCCTCAAACTGCAGCTCAGGTTTGAGATTATATAAATGAACAAAGCTAAAAGATGTTCTAAAATGTGTGCAAAAAGAAGAGGAAAAAAGAAACTTTTCTCCATTTTAAAACATAAGATTTCCTTTCAAAGGTTTATGTCACTTTTTAAGGTAAAAAAGTAAAAACAAACAAACAAAAACATAATTAACTGTGTTGTAGCATTTCCAATCACAATGAGGGAATCAAAGATGAGTCAAGTGATAGTGAAAGGCAATGTCCTTGCAAAATCTGGCACTTATACCTTAGAGGAATGATTAGTACAAGATTTCTATGAGTAAACAGCAATAACTAAGAGACTAGAGGTATATTAAGCACAATGATTTTCAAGAGATTAATCTCTACCTCAACTTTGGAAGAAACTTAAATTTATGAATTAAATCTAAACTTTAAGAGTTTAAGTTTTATTTATTCTGTCAAAATATGTTTCATTTAATTTAAAGTACTACTAGGAGACTCTGTAAAGAGTCCATAAAGTTGAATTTCTTAACTGTCCATTATGGTTCGAGTGTCAACTAGGATTGAATAGAACTTGTTAGATCAGCTTGTACATTATTTTTATTTAGAGTCTAACATGGAACAACTCCCACGTTTTCTCCTGAGTCATAATGTATAATTTCAAACAGAGATCATGGTGTACACCCTGCAAGAAGCCAACTTAAAGTTCTAGCTCTGAAATACAATCAAAAAGAGACAGGGGCACCTGGGTGGCTCAGTCGTTAAGCATCTGCCTTCGGCTCAGGTCATGATCCCAGGGTCCTGGGATCCAGCCCCACATTGAGCCTTGCATCGGGCTACCTGCTTGGTGGGAAGCCTACTTCTCCCTCTCCCGCTACCCCTGCTTGTGTTCCCTCTCTCTGTGTCAAAAAAATAAAGTCTTTAAGGAAAAAAAAAAAAAGAAGAGACAGACTAACACAATTAGGACCTTCAATTTTTTTCTTGCCTTTATATTTACCCTAAATTTATAAAAATACAATTGAGGCAAAATGAAAAACAAACAAACAAAACCAACAAATAGATATCGTCATAATAACTACTAACTCTAACTGTATGATCATTATGTACCAGTCACCGTGCTAAATTATTTACATGCATTATTTAATTTAATACTCAAACATGTCTCTGTGTTGTGTTGTACTTTGAGCTATCTACTTTTATTATCACAATTCTTCATACGAGGAATCTGCGACTTAGAAAATTTGAGTAAATTACCTGAGGTCCAAAAGATTTGAACCTAAATTGTCTGATCCATATCTTTTTATTAATTTATTAAGTAGCACATACTATTTATATAAAAACTATAAAGAGTACAGACATGTTTACTAGAGGATCTTCCAGCTTCAAATTCTGTTTTTCAGAAATGATTGAAATTAACTGTTTATTTTAACACTCCAGTAATTTAATATACCTATCTATCTACCCCCCCACAATTGGCATCCTATTTTATGTGTCAATGCATCAAAATTTCCTATTCTAATCTATTATATTACTATCTTTGTAGAATATAAGTTTTGGGGATTAAAGAAAAACTTAATATTTTGAAATATGAAGTTCCAGAGATATTAGTAAAATACATTTAGTTTTCAATATTTGTTTTTATTCTGTTGGCTTTCCATTTTCTTTGTTCTAAATTTTTAATTTATAGTTATAGTTATTTGTAGTCATTATATATATATATACATATATACATATATATATATATATATATATACACACATATATATAGTGATTTTGTGCCTGTTTAGTTGAATTTTGTCATTTGGTAATTTTTTTTAAATCTCCCCTTTCCTTAGAGAACAAGCTCCTGTGTAATTGAAAAAGTCTTTGTTCTACCTATGTCTGTGTATATAAAATTTCATAAAAACTCAACTCAAACTTTTTCCTTCCCCCTATTCAATTCAGTATTTGATCTATTAAGTATTCTGGAAATAAGTATTAGTATGGAAAAGGCTAAGTTCAGAATGAACTTATACCTGGCAGGCGCCTTGCATGTCTTATCTGGGTATTTCTTAGCTGAACTCGTTCAGTAACTTTGTTAAGATATATCTCAGTAGAATTCCTTCTTTATTATTTTTTTTCTGGTGTGTAATGTACCTATTCAGAAGTAATTTATTTGATAACTTTATTTAATGTCTTTTGATTGTTTTTTCTTTTTATTTTCTATTTCGGATCACCTATTATGTGTGTGTTGAATTTCTTTGGCCATCTCTATGCTGCCTCATGAGATGTAGTTAGCATAAGGGTTAAGAACATGTGCTCTGATGAAAGCCTGATTAGGTTTCAATGGCAGTTCTGTAATTTAGTTGATGTGTGAACACAGAATAATTTAATCTCTCTGAGTCTCAGTTAATCCACTGAGTTTATCCACTGCAATATGGAAATGATAATATAATTTTCATCAGAAGATTTTTGTGCTGGTTAAGTCAATATATGTAAGATGCCTAGAACAGGGCCAGAAAATTCAGGTTTTAGCTATTATTATCTCTGCTCTCTACTTTGTCATTTATTTTCTCTGTAATGATTTTATTCTCTCCTCTTTGTTTCTGTATTCTATTTATTTCTCCAAATACCTTTTTTAAAAAATATTTTATTTATGTATTTGACAGAGAGAGACACAGCAAGAGAGGGAACACAAGCAGGGGCAGTGGGAGAGGGAGAAGCAGGCTTCCTGCCAAACAGGGATCCAATGTGGGGCTTGATCCCAGGATCCTGAGCTGAAGGCAGACACTTAACGACTGAGCCACCCAGGTGCCCCAATTTCTCCAAATATCTTAATACCAATCATTGATTTTAGTAGTCTGTATTCGAATTTCAACACTTCTAAATTTATGTAATGATTTTATTACTATTTGTTGATAACTACCAGGGCAATGTGCATTTTTTCTATCTTCTAACTTTTTAACCTCTTGTTGCCTCTTCTGTTTAAGTTATTTGTAAAAAGAGTTCTTTCTTCACTAAATTTTAGATTGTTAAAAAATGTTTGACTAAAATATTCTTATAAATCTGGAACCTGAAATTCATAAATCATCTATAATTTTATTTTTAGTTTTTTTAAAGACTTACTTTATTTGAGAGAGAGAGAGAGTGCACCTGGTGGGGGAGGGACAGGAGAAGGAGAGAGAGTCTCAAACAGACTACGTGCTGAGTGTGGAGCCTGATGTGGGACTTGATCTCATGACCCTGAGATCACTACCTGAGCAGAAACCAAGAGTCAGAGGCTTAACCAACTGCGCCACCCAGGGCCCCCAAATCATCTATAATTTTAAAGATTTATTTATTTATTTTGAGAGAGTGAGAATGAGAGAGAGAGAGTACATGAAAGCAGGGAGGGTTAGAGGGAGAAGCAGGCTCCCCGCTGAGCAGGGAGCCTGATGTGGGACTCAATCCTGGGACTCCAGGATCATGACCTGACCCAAGGCAGTCGCTTAACTGACTGAGCCACCCAGGCATCCAAATCATCTGTAATTTTAAATGATTCTCTCCTTTAATGCTTCTAATGTGTGTGAGTGTCTATTCAAAGCTACCAACTTATTCAGATTTGATTTGAGTCATTTCAATTTGTTTTTTTATTTTAATTGTATTTGTTTCTTTGCATGTTTGTCCAATAATTGACTAGAAATGAACATAGGTCGGGGTGCCTGGGTGGCTCAGTTGTTGGGTGTCTGCCTTCAGCTCTCAGGTCATGGTCCCAGGGTCCTGGGATCGAGCCCCACATCCAGCTCCCAGCTCTGTGGGAAGCCTGCTTCTCCCTCTCCCACCCACCCCCTGCTTGTGTTCCCTGTTTCACCGTGTCTTTCTCTGTCAAATAAATAAATAAAATCTTAAAAAAAAAAAGAAATGTACATAGGTCACTGATCCATTACCTGAAGGTGGAAAAGTGAGCACCTGGTGTTGTAACTCTTCTGATTGAGATTTGGTTTCCTGTTGAAAGTAAAAAGATAACCAGGACAAAAGTTAAGGGGGGCTCATTTTTATGCCTCTCCACTCACAGGGTTTTGTTTTTGTTTTTGTAATTAGGAAGTTTTAAAATCAAATCCAGGTGACCCTGGGTAGTGCCTTCAAATAAAGACATCTTTCATCTTCTGTATTCTCCTTAATGCCTCATTTCCAGCAAAGCTTTCTTTTAGGAGTCTTAGGTCTTGGGATGAATAGAGCTCTTAGGTTATGTCTACAATATCACTCCATGGTGAGGAACAAGGACACTACAGAAAAAAGAGTAAAGAAAGAAAAGAAAGAAAGGAAAGGAAAGAAAAGAAAAGTAAAGAGAAAGAAGAAAGAAGAAAGAAAGAAAGAAAGAAAGAAAGAAA
>NW_027397063.1:41893960-42133900 GCF_003265705.2 Callorhinus ursinus
AAGAAAAGAAAGAGAAAGAAAGGAAAGAAAAAAGAAATAAAGAAAAAGTCACAACCCCACAAACTTTAGTCATACTGTTTTTAAAATAATTCTCTTGAATTATTATTTAAAAAATTAAGTCTCTTAAGTTACTATTTAAAAAAATAAGACTTTACTCAAGAGAATGCCTCCATCCAATAAATACAAATGGAATGTTTTTCTTTGTTGCATCATTTTGAAAGTTTTCAAGTATAGGAATTGAGTAAGCATGCCTTGAATCTATCATATTTTATTGGAAGTTGCTTAAGACATTTTATTGTCTTTTCAAAATAAAAATGCCAGAAATCAACATTCTCAAATATGCAAGCAGTGTGTGTAATACAAACTTTGATTATTCTTTTGGATATTATACCTTAACGATCTATTATTTTTTTAGAAGGACATAAATGATTGACTCTAGAACAACGTCATTGCCCTGAATTAAGAAATTACTCTAAAAGTATTTATATAAAAATTACATTGGAGCTTATTCTATGATGAATCAGAGTGAATAAATCTATATTACTATATTATACTGTATATGTATGTGTGTGTGTGTTTGTGTGTCTGTGTGTGTATGGCAATTTACTTGTATCCCTGGCCTTGTGAGCAAGACATGAAAAGTTTCTCTTAGCATAATGGTCTTGAGTATATACAATTTTTATAGTAATTTTATTATCCCAGCATAATGGTCTTGAGTATATGTTATTTTTATAATAATTTTATTATCCAGGATTCTTCAGAGAAATAAAATCAATAGGATGTGTATGTATGTGTATGTCTGTGTACAGAAAGGAAAGAAGGAAGGAAGGAAGGAAGGAAGGAAGGAAGGAAGGAAATTATTATTGTAAGGAATTGGCTCATGATTCTGGAGGGTGGTGAGGCCAAAATCTGCAGAATAGATACCCAGAAAGGCTGATGCTGTAGTTTTAGTCCAAAGGCCAGCAGACTGGAGACCCAGGACAGCCAGTGCTCCAGTTTGAATCTGAAGGGCAGCTGCTGTAGTACCAGGGAGAATCAATGTTGCAGATGAAGTCCAAAGGCAGTGTGCTAGAGAAATTCTTTCTTGCTTGGGGAAGGCCAGTCTATTTGTTCTATTCAAGGATTCAACTGATTGGCTGAGCCCTGGCCACATTATGGAAGGCAATCTGCTTTACATAAATCCATCAATTTAAATGTAATCTCATCTAAAATTACTCTCACAAAAACACCCAAAACAATGTTTGACTAAATATCTGGACACCCCATGGCCCAGGCAAATGGACACATAAAATTAACCATCATAATTATCTTAGAGATTGGAATGAACTGTCCATGGATGAGAACCCTAAAAATCAGTATTTACTGGTTGCGCTCAATCATAAATCAGTAAGAGAACATAAGAAATAATTAAATTCCTTTCTTTCCAAAACATTGTGTTTTTTTTAAAAAAATAAAAAACTAAATGGGTAAGTAGAAAAAGTCAAGTCTATATATAGACATCAGCCAATTTACAAATGGTCCTACTAAAAACTGACAATTGAAGTCTGCCCATATGGGAGTAAAATCTATTCTATAAAGAGATAACAATTTATACATAAATATCTTCAAATAGACATCCCTTTAAAAAATTAAACAACTGCGGGATGCCTGGGTGGCTCAGTGGTTAAGTGTCTGCCTTGAGCTCAGGTCATGATCTCAGGGTCCTGGGATCAAGTCCTGCATCAGGCTCCTCGCTCAACGGGGAACCTGCTTCTCCCTCTGCCTGCTGCTTCCCCTGCTTGTGCTTTCTCTCTCTCTCTCTCTCTAATAAATAAAATCTTTAAAATAAAAATTAAACAACTGCATTTATTGTTCAACATCAATGTCTTCTTTATTAAATTCATTGTGTTTGAACTTACTAGTCAATTTTAAAACGTGTTTAAAAAATAAAATTATGTTTTTTAAAGCCCTGGAGGAAGTTTTTCCTTTATCTCAGAAAATCCCAGATGCTGGGGTGCCTGGGTAGCTCAGTTGGTTAAGCAACTGACACTTGATTTTAGCTCAGGTAATGATCTTAGGTTATGAGATGGAGCCCTGTATGGGCTCCATGCTCACCAGGGAGTCTACTTGAGATTCTCTCCCTCCTCTCCTGCTGTCCCTCGCCCCACTAGTGCATGCTTTCTCTCTTTCTCTCTCTCAAATAAATAAACAAATCTTTTTAAAAAACGGAAAAAAAAAGAAAATCTCAGCTGCTAACTTTTGGGCAATCTATTCAATTTACAAATGAATTAGTTTCTAAATCTGGTTTTCAACATCATGAGATACTGGTAAGGAACAGAGAGCAATATTAACACACCATGATTTTCATTTCTTTTTACCAATTAATGGCTGATTAATATATACTTGATTGTATAAATTGAGTTGATGTCAAATTGGCACCTAAGCCATCTGAAAAAGTGACAATCTATTTCTAGGCTTTGGCAACTGAAGTTTTGGAGGTCACCCAAAATATCTTTTATTTAGCTCTTCTGAGGTTTATTTTTTTTAATTATTTCATTGGGATATTCAGAGAATGAGATGTTAATAAAATACTGTGTTTCTTGTCAACTTTTATATAGTGCTTACTATATAAAATAGTGCTTACTATATAGTGCTGAGCATTTGTCTCAGTACTTTTTTTATTAAGCATGTTTGTCTCAGTACTTTTAATATAATAACACTTTTAATCTTCACAGTAAATCTATGATTTTTATATTCACATGTCCACTTTAAAGACTAGGTAAATGAGTCACAGAAAGTGAATTCCTTCCCCAAGTTCATTGTGGTAGCGAGCAATAGAGGCATGATTCTGTAATTTGACTGCTGAGTCTGGTTTTTAACCCCCCTACTTTACTACTTCTGCATCACAACATACTCATGCAGCATTATTGCTAACAGTTCATAGTATATATGAGTTTGTTTAGTATGGCATTAGATAAAAAGATACAAAAATAAAGATGTCTAGATGTCAAAAAAGATAAATGCTTATGCATATATAGCAGGGAAACATAAAATAGTACTCCAGAAAGAAACTGTCATATCCATCATGAGGTTGGTAAATTTTAAAAAGTATAACATCAAGTGATAGCAAGGATGGGATAAAATCACATTTATACATGTTTAATGGGGATTTAAAATACTGCAAACCCTATAAAAAACAATTTGGTCTTTCTGTTAAAATTAGATATGCATATAACCTCTGTGCATTCTTTGGCTGGAATTATTTTCAATTTTCTCCATCAAATTTCCAACGTAATACATTTCAGGGAGAATAGTTTTTGTCTTCTGGGAGGCTGCCAGAAACAGTCCTTTACAAAGTGGTAATTTCTGGAAGACAGGTCATGGTTTGCCTCCCTAGCAGGTACAGGAAAACTGCTAGCAGTTTTGTCATTTCCTGATGTTACGTTTGGACATTTGAGTTAGACGGTGGCAGAGAAGCTTCTGGACCCTAATATCAGGAGATTTTCTCTAACTCTAGCACGTTCTACTTAACACTGAAAAAATGCTGGCTTTCTAAACTCTGCTCACGTTCTTTTGAAAATGTCTTCCTTTAACTTTACACATGAGACAGCCTGTGCAATGCATCAGAAAACAGCATGTTCTGCGGGAAAGGAGTGATTTAAAAAAAAATGCTTGACAGAGAATACCTGATGATTCCAAACAATGTGCTCATTAATGAAACCACTTTATAGAATACTTAAAAAGTAAATTTTGCATGGAAAGTTTCAAGCATTTTCCAGTAACCCTCCAGATGTTTATGGTATTAATGTGAAATTTGAAATTTTGTTTCAATAAAGAATTTCAATAAAGAATGAAAGGGATGGGCTTTTACACATGACAAAGTGGGAAATAAATATTTCACTTACTGAATTTTATTTTTAATCTACAACAGAAAAACTGTGGTGACTCTGGAGTAGAATGACAGAGCACAGAACTTGGAATCAGAAGATAAACTTTCAGTTTCTGCTTTTATGGCTTGGGCACTTCTGAGCTGAAACCACAAAAAGGTGGCAAATTCTCGGTGCAGTCACTTATTGTACTGTACTGAGTATCTTTATATTTTCTTACCTCCCCCCCCCAAATTTCCCCTCAAAATATTTTTCAAAAACTGATTTTTGTGTATCAGGTAAAATGTACATATTCTATAGTGATGCGTTAAGGGACTTGGCTCTTAGGTGATTCTTCTCTATCTCAGGTAGTTCTTAAACATTGACTTATGACACGATCTCTTTTTGTTAATTTGCATACTGGCTTTTGAAGTATCCATGACTGTTGTTTCTGTTCTTTTGGCACACGCAGGGCTTAGCCCATCCCCTGCCTTCTAACCCACCTCTGTTAAGGTTGACTAAGCCCACCTTCTTTATAACAGTGCAGATTCTCTGAAACCCATGAGGCATGTGCCTCATCCCTTCCCTGGCTTCAGCAGCTGACCTTATAGTTACTGTCTATACACCAAAGCAACGCTATGGCAGGTGCATACATTTTCAATTCTCAATCGCCTTTTACATATGTCTATGGTATCATTCCATGTCAGGAAGATATCTAATTGCCCATAAAATGCACTCCATTCTGCGTGAAACACTGTGACGTTGGTTCTTCCAGAGTCCAAAAGGAGAAGACCACATGCCCATTTGCTTTTAGCTCTCCTCTCTACCTGAGGTTTCCATCCTCTCAGTAATTTCCACATTTTATTTTTGAACCAATGCTCAGAAATGGAAAGTGATGGAAATCTGGTTTTCTAATACATATAGTTTACTTTGTTTTGTTTTTAATCACTCAAAGCCCTCTCTACACCTTTCACCAGCGTGAGTCTTTTTTCTTTTTCCTTTTGTTTCTAAGCAGGATCCACATACCTTCTCCATGGAGTAATGGAGTATCAAGGTCTTATTTTAAGGGTGGGAAGACTGCAAAGAATGAAAAATCAATGAAGGAAATATATCCAGCAATTTCATAAAAAAATATTAACACTACTATTAAATTATTTATCTTATATGTCATGATTTATAAAATTAAAAACAATTGATAGAGGACAAAACTATTATTACCAATTTTATCTATTTTCTTCATATTAATATCAAAAGAGTGTAGAATACAAAGCATAAGTCAATTCAGATTATCAATAAATACATTCAAAAATCAAAAGTAGTAATTCAAAATTCAAGAACTCAATATATTATTTCTATGGTGCTGAAAAACTCCAAGGTCAAATCTATGAATTCTAGTATATGATTCTGGTCATTGCTTTCTTATCAATGAACATGCTGTACTTACCATTAAAAAAATCAATTTACTAAAGTTGCTTATGTACCTGCTCTCAGATTCAACAATTCCATTCCTAGAGATAGACCCATGGAAAATGGGTACATGGGTTGATCAAAAGATAATACAATATGATTTCACTCATATGTGGAATTTAAGAAACAAAACAACAAGTAAACGAGAGAGAGAGAGAGAGAAACAAAGAAACAGACTCTGAACTATAGAGAACAAACTGATGATTACCAGAGAGGAGGCGAGTGAGGGGATAGGTGAAATAGGGGTTGGGGATTAAAGAGCACACTTAGGGCGCCTGGGTGACTCAGTTGGTTAAGCGACTGCCTTCGGCTCAGGTCATGATCCTGGAGTCCCGGGATTGAGTCCCACATCGGGCTCCCTGCTCAGCAGGGAGTCTGCTTCTCCCTCTGACCCTCTTCCCTCTCGTGCTTTCTATCTCTCTCATTCTCTCTCTCTCTCAAATAAATAAATAAAATCTTTAAAAAAAAAGAGCACACTTATCATGATGAGCTGAGTTGCTGAATCGCTATATTGTATACCTGAAACTAATATAACACTGTATGTTAACTATACTGGAATTAAAATTAAAAAAAAAACTAATAAAATATAAAAAATGTACAAAAATTTTCTTATTAGCCTCATTCCCGATGGCCAAAAACTGGAAGTAAACCAAATGCAAATGAGTTATAAAAACGTGGCACATGCCATTGATTAATCCCACTGATATTATGTTTAGAGAAATGAAAAATGCATATGCTGTGTAATTCCATGTGTAGGAAGTTCAAAAAACCATAAAGTTAATTAATATGTGGTCATAGGAGACAGAAAATGTGTTATTTCTGATATGCTAAGGAAGGTCACTAACAAACCTTTCAGGTGTGGTAGGTGTGTTCCATATCTTGATAGATAGTAGTTACATGAGCATCTACATATGTAAAATACTTCAAAGTAAATACTTATGGATTAATTTTGTATTTTACACACTTCACCATTTTAATGTTACATCCCTCCCCTCCGAAAAAGAAAAAAATATATAAGTAATAGGCTTTAAACTGATGTGTTTTTTTCTGGAGGAAATGTAAGTTACAAGATTTCATAAAATATTAACCTTTTTTCCCTAAAATGTTATTCATAGCATAATCATATGAGTATCTGGATTTGTTACTATCCTCCTCTTTCTCTTTAGATGTTATCAATGCCAAGAAGACTGTCATGTGAAACTAACTAACTCAGAGTGTTTAGAAAAATTCTTAACCTCATAGTACTTAATAGGAGAGCATAGGGAAATTTCAGAGTCTTTGGGGTTAATGGACGTGCATTCAAGCCACCCAGTCTGGTATTTTTTGTTATAGCAGCCCAAACGAATTAAAACAACTGCCCTTTTCATGTTCTAGTTGTATGAACTTGAGCACTTCTTTTAACCTTGCTAGAGTATCCTTTAGTTTTCTTCTCTGTAAAGCTAAATACTTTTAATACCTATTGCACAGGGTTGTTTGAATTAAAAGGAATAAAAGATTAAGTGATTAAATAATAGATTAAATGCGTAAGAGAGCAAATGATAAAATGCATCACCTGCCATGTAGTCAGTCCTGTATCTGTTAAATATCACCCCTGCATATTTTCAGACAGAAGTGGAATGGTGAGAATAAAGGTGTAAGTGGAAAGATAAATAAGACTCAGCCTCTGCTCTTTGTCCATTTACAATCAGCCATAGTGAAACTAGGACACACATACCTATAATTACAGATACGTAAAATAGTTATATAAGGAGTGATACAAAGCAGTAGAGAGATTAAGCCCAGAAGAGCTTCTTTCCTTTGGGGTTCAGGAAAGAGTATCTGAGGGACAAATATATTTGAGGCAGTCTTTCAAAGATAATTGATGTTTACACAGGTAAATTATGTAAATGCTATATATGTAGGAATACATAACACCTCTAGGAACCATAGATTTAGTTCAAATTTAGCATAAATATTTAACATGTATAGTAAATAGCAGATACAGCAATAGAAAGTAAGGTGGAATACACAGGGTCACAGGCATGTTGTAAAATAACAGAAGTTCCATATTATGTCAACTGAAAAAATACGTATTTTGTATATGAAATAACACAAATATTATCATTTCCCCTCCTTCACTACAGAATTTTTATTGAGGATGTTATTTATAAATACAGTAAAATACTAATAGCAGTAATGAGGGTGCATGTAGGAAGATGCAAAAGTATTATTATTTTATTAATGCTTAAGAATATAAGCAAATGGCCCTCTTGGAGATGCAAGATAACACCTGCCTTTCTAAGACAGATTTCTTCATTTCTTTATCCAGATCAATAAGTAGTCTCCAGATAGAATCTAGTGAGAATGAGAGTTAGCTTCTCTGCTATAGCCTGAATATTTGTATCCTCCCAAAATTCATTATGTTGAAACTTAATCTCTAGTGAGATGATATCTGGAGGGGGGACTTGGGAAAATCATTTGGTCATGAGGGTAGACCCCGCACAAATGGGATTAGTGCCTTTATGAAAGAGACCACAGAGAGCTCCCTTATCCCTTCTGCCAACATGTGACACATGCTATGAGGACAGCAGAAGATAGCTGTCTATCAATCAGGAAGTGGACCCTCACCAAAGACCAAATCTGCTGGAGCCTTGATCTTGGACTTTCCAGCCTCCAGAACTGTAAGAAATAAATGTTTGATATTTAAGCCACCCAGTCTGGTATTTTTGTTATAGCAGCCCAAAGGAACTAAAACAATTGCTAAAATGGGGAGAGACTTACTGCCTGGACATTCCTTTAGACCCAGGTGAATATGATTCTCAAATTTCTAGGGAGATCCTATTTAGCAAGGAGACTGTGGAGCCAAAGACCTCAAGGCTCATTTATTGGTACAGATAGGACTATGATTTTCTCTGAAGTCTCTAAGCTAATAATAACACCAGCTTAGCCCTATAGCTTTACTCTCTGTGATCTGCCTTTTTCCCTCTTGCCTTGGTCTCTACCCTCCTATCATTCTTCCTTCTCTTCCACCCTCCTCTTCCCACCCTTTGTCTGCACATAAACACACAAACACATAAACACATGCACACATATTTTGGCATTCTGGTGGTAAAACTGTCATTTGCTATTTCCTCAACATATCTAAAAATATAGTCTAGCATCAAAAGTTAAATTTAACTTACTTCTTTAAAGTCAACATTCTGCCTATTGAAAAATTATCATTGCTTTCCTCCAAGTTAGAAATATTCTCTTAAAATAATGGCTTATTGCAGAAATACTATAGATACTCAACATTAGAAATACAAATAGTGCTGCAATTCACCTGCTTGTGAACAATCCTGATGAGCCTCTGTCAGGCTGATCTAAAAGCAATTATAGCAATTCATTCTCTTTCTTACAGAAATACTGAAAAGATATTACAGAACACCTTGAAAATGAGTGATCTGAAATGCCTTACTAACATGGAAACATGTTAATACTAAGAAAAAGTAGCCTGGTGATGGGTATTAAAGAGGGCATGTACTGAATGGAGCCCTGGGTGTTATACGCAAACAATGAATCATGGAACACTACATCAAAAACTAATGATGTAATGTATGGTGATTAACATAACATAATAAAAAAATAAAAATAAAATTCTTAACTCTTAAGAAAAACTAATGATGTGATGTATGGTGATTAACATAACATAATTTAAAAAAGCAGAAAAAAAGAGGCATGAATATTTGACAATAATGATAACAGTGTTTTTGTTATTTCTGCATGTTTTCTTTATCTAGGCTGTACCTCCGTAGGTGATCTAAGTTTTGTGAGCCTTGAAGCCTATTAAAATCATGGAACCCTCTACAAGAAAATAAAGTTATAAACACAAAATTAGGTACAGGACCAGTACAAGTGAAAGATCTTGAAGCTTAAATTTTGTTAGGTTCAGGGTAAATTCATCCCAGCACATAATCTAAAGTGTGTGCAACTTATTGAGTACACACAAAACTATGCTTAGGTTATCTTAGATTTCCTCTGATAAAACATTTTTGAGGAAGGCTGTAAAATAATAATATATTCCATGTTTTTGATAGAGGTCACATGATCACTAGGAATTTGAATCTAATATTTTTAAGGTGAAATGATGGTTTATTCAATGTGTATCCTAAACTTACACACATCCGTGTTCTTACCTTTAATTTCTTTTTAAGAAATGCCTATTCTACATATTACAATAAGTAATATATTTTCTTTTCATTTATTATTCTTAGTTGTATATGACCTCTACTCATTATCATTTTTTGTTGAAAACTGTCTTATATTTTGTTTCTCTCTTTTAACACATAGCACATTCTATTTATTTGCCCAATTTGTTGACATATGAATTCTTGACCTTCTATAACAACAAGATTCTTAGGATGATTTTCTGGCTTCACTACATGAGTCTGGGAGTAAAACAAAAACAAAAACAAAAAACAACTTACTTCTACTTGGTTTTAGAATTTTGTGTTTGCTTGTCCATCTCTTCTACACTCAAGAATGTCTTCAGTCTTTGCCTGAACATTATATCAAATCAACCCCAGGCAAAAGCTTTTTCTGAATTGAAAATGAATTGAGTTCTTCTGTTTGTATTTCAGTGCTTCATTCAAAAATGCTCTGAAGAAAGGATTTAGCCAGCTTCCTTAGCCTTTTATCCTCTTATTGACAGGTTTTATTTGTTTTGTTTTCCTCTCAGTTATCCCAAACATTATTCAAAAGATATGCAAAAAGTTCTCACAGTTGGAAACACAGGTAGTTCCTCACTTACAAGCTACCAAGGAACCCTACGAGCTCATTATCATGACTACTTTTAAATTCCGACTGAAATAAAAATAACTATTTCAACAAAAATAATCAACAGCGTTCATAAAAATATCTGTCTTGAGACTGAATTGATGGTCTCCACATTATTTGTGTTATTGTAAATTTACATATTTACAAATACATAAAAGTAGAGGCATGAAAATTTTTTTTAAAGATTTTATTTATTTATTTGACACACAGAGAGCGAGAGAGAGAGCGAGCGAGAGAGAGAGCGAGAGAGAGCGAGCACAAGCAGGGAGAGCGGCAGGCAGAGGGAGAAGCAGGCTTCCTGCATGAGCAGGGAGCCCGATGTGGGGCTCGATCCCAGGACCCTGGGATCATGGCCTGAGCTGAAGGCAGCGGTTTAACCAACTGAGCCACCCAGGTGCCCCAAAAGTAGAGGCATGAAAATCTTGGTAAGAACTGAGACCTTAGTATATATCAGTCAAATCTGGTAGTATAAAATATTTGGCAAAATTGGGTCTATTTACTTTTAATAATGAAAAATGACATTTAAAAACTTATTTTAAGATAGATGTGGTACTTTGTATTTAAAAAATCCTGAACAATATCACTACCTGTGCAAAAACAGCAACATTTAATAAAGGTTAAACAGCTTTCTTTGGCAAATGGCAAATTGCATTGATCTCATTTCAATTTAATTTAACGTAATTCAATGAGTATAATTAAGCATTATTTAGTTCACTGAATTGCATGATGGAAAATCCCTATAACACAGATTCTCTATCATCAAGAAGACCGTATAAGTTAAGAACATAACTTATATAAATCAAAAACAAAATAGGTTTTTGAAGAATACAGAAGATTGAAAAGTATACATTTTTTTAATCATTTGCTATATATGTGTAAGAACAATGCAAGCCAAAAACTAGAATGTTGTTCAAAAACACCAACATGACAAGACTTCTAAATATATGTGTTAAATACTAAAGTCATATCCAGAACTAAAACAGATTTTGGATTCATGCACATAGCTCACTAACTTTATTATTTTCTTTTATTATAATTGGGACATACTGACATATAACTGCATAAGTTTAAAGTATACAACATGTTGACTTGATAATCTTACATACTGCAATATGATTACCATGGTAGCTTTAGCTAAAACCTCCATCATGTCATTTAATTATTTCTTTTTTTGTGGTGAGGATATTTAAGATCTAGTCTCAGCAACTTGGAAGTATAAAATACAGTATTGTTAACTATAATCACAATGCTGTGCATTAGATTCCCAGAACTTATTCATCTTCTGAGAATTTGTGCCCATTGATCAACTTCTTAATTCTCCCATTCCCAAGCCCCCATTCCACCATTTCTATAAGTGCAGTTTTTTTTAGATTACACATATAAATAATATACACTATTTGCCTTTTTCTGAAAGAATTGCCTCATTTAGCATAATGCCCTTAAAATCCATCCATATTTCTACAAATGGCAAGATTTCCTTCTTTCTCATGGCTGACTAATATTTCATTATGTCTATATATATTACATCTTCTTTACCTATTCATCTCATATAGACAGCATATAGTTGGGTCTTTTTTTTTTAATCCATCCACCTATTTTATACTTTTTGATTAGAGAAATCAAGCCATTTATATTTAAAGTAATTATACTAATGCAATCTTATTCATTGCTTTACGACTGTTTTGTACTTCCAGTGTTCTTTTCTCTTTTGTTGCCTAACTCTGTGGGTTAGTAATTTTCCTTGCTAGTATTTTATGATTCCTTTCTCTTAATTATTTGTGAATCTACTACAGGTTGGTGCTTTGTGGTTATCATAAGGTTCATATAAAACATGTTGTAGATATAACAGTCTATTTTATGCTGATAGCAATTTAACTTCAATCTTACACAAAAACTACCCCTTTGTCTTTCCCTATATGTTTTTAATGTCACAATTTACCTCTTTTTTATATTGTGTTTTCATTGACAAACTATAGCAGGTATAGTTATTTTTAATACTCTTTCCTTTTGGGGTGCCTGGGTGGCTCAGTCAGTTAAGCGGCCAACTCTTGCGTTCTGCTCAGGTCATGATCTCAGGGTTATGATTTTGAGCCTCCAGTCTCCAGTCCAGCACAGAGCTCAGTGGGGAGAACGCTTGAGATTCTTTCTCTCTGCTACCACCCCCTCTCCCACCACCTCTGCCACTCATGTGTGCATGCTCTGTCTCTCAAATAAATAAATCTTTTTAAAAACATATTCTTTTCTTTATCTTTTGATCTCTGTAATATAGTGAAGAGATTAACCCATCATCATATTAGAGAATAGTTTCCTCAATAAAAATATACCTTTAACTTGACCAGTATGTTTTATAGTTTCACATATTTTCAGGTTACTAATTAATGCCTTTTCATTTCAGCTTAAAGAACTCCTTTCTGCATTTCTTCTAAGACAGGTCTAGTGGTGACAGACTCCCTCAGTTTTTGTTTGTCTGGGAAAGTCTTTATTTTTCCTTTATATATGAAGGATAACTTGCCACATAGAGTATTCTTGGCTGGCAATTTTTTCATTCAGGACTTTGAATATATCATCATCCCACTCTTTCCTGGCCTCAGAGGTTTCTCCTGAGAAATCTGCTGATAGCCCACTAAGGGCTCTTCTTTCTTTCCCCTTTCTGCTTTTAGAATTCTCTGTATTTGATATTTGACAGTTGCATTATAATTTGTCTTAGAGAAGATCATTTTGGATTTAAATAATAAGAAGATCATTTTGGATTTAAATAATAAGATAATAATAGCTTCATGAACTTGGATGTCCAAGCCTGTCCCCAGGTTTAGAAATTTATGTCATTTGAGGACACAGCAAGAAGGCGACCACACGTAAGCCAGGAACAGAGCCCTCACCAGAAGCCAAACCCTACTAGTCCTTCTTTTTAGATTTCCAGCCTCAAGAACTATGAGAAAAATAAGTATCTCCCAAGTCACCTGTTCA
Organism: Callorhinus ursinus; assembly: GCF_003265705.2. Taxonomy (NCBI): domain Eukaryota; kingdom Metazoa; phylum Chordata; class Mammalia; order Carnivora; family Otariidae; genus Callorhinus; species Callorhinus ursinus. The sequence goes on from NW_027397063.1 coordinate 41,907,034, forward strand.
TGATATTTTGTTATGGTGGCCGAAGCTGAGTAACACAGAGCACCACAAATAATAATTTCACTTCTACATGCATTATGTTCAAATTGTAAAGAAACCCATGTTGATCACATTGTATAAAACCTATTAATGTGATAGAAAAATCCTTCACTGGTAATATTTAACAATGACTTCCAAAAAAGATATCATTATGCCATAACTGCATTATATGATGTTATATATTTTATATTCAGTATAAGATAAAATAAATTCATTTAGTTTTATTTTTCTTTTACTATTTAAGTTTATTTTTACTCTAAACTCTTGATTATTTTTCTTTCTTTTTTTGAAATAGGTAATTTCTCAAACCAAAGAGAATATATGAGATATTGAGGAGAGTACAAATGGGTCATGTTGTTACACAAGATTAAGTTAGAGAACAGCCCAGTTTAATGTCAGACTCCTACAATTTCATTCACTGAAGATATGGGACTGATTATTAGTTTGTGTATAGAAAAAACTAGATTTAATTTTAGATTTTGGGCTGTGATAGAGTTATAATAGATTATCTAAGGACTAAAGATAAGAAAATTGCCTCAAGAAACAATAAAAACCTATACTGAAATTTGCTCAAATCAGAATCATACTCATATGTCCTTCAGAAATTCTGAAATAATATTAACTCAAACCACTGTTCTCATGCTTTCTTCTCTATCTCAACTTGAAATTTTGTACCAACATTTTTAGAATTAATAAAATAAAAAAAAGAAAAGCTATCAGATTTAACCATGCATCTTGAAAACTAGCTACTGTATTATTTAGGGTATTTTGTATCTCTGAAGATTGATGTTTTTTTGGAATAAGTTGAGAAATGTGCATGTAAAACATGAGTTTTGATCAATTTAAACTATTACTGATTTATTCTTGTCCCTAGTAACATGTGTGCAAGGATAAGCAGAAGTCTGACTCAAGAGAGAAATGTCTTTTGCAGCCAAGACAAATTCACAGAGCAACACTTCTTCCCAACTCATGTTTTACCTGTCCAGGGAAGCTGAGCCAATCCCAGTCATATTCTATCATCCAGTACAGAGATTGCAATAAAGCTAGAAGTCTCACCCATGATTAGATAAGTCTGGGAGAAACTTTATTATCCACTACACTGCATGGAATTGCATAGAAGGCAGAGCAAGAATCCTGGCAAGTTATACCATGTTTTCTGAAAACAATCTGCTAGCTCAGAGAAAAATATATGCCTCTGGGTTGAACCCTCTGCTTTTTTGCTCTTCTCTCCATAGCTACAATTTCACAAATTTAGGTCAACTTCCAGTGCAAGGCATATTAAGCAGGTTTGAGACTATTGTGTTTATTTTTTAAATCCTACAGACAGTGTCAGATTAATAATTAAATTTACTTTGCCTTTTTTAAAGAAAACTATATATTTTTTTCTTTCACAAATATTACACAACCAAAGATATCCAAATGTGCAAAGCAAAATATAAAATCTACTTTTGTTCCAACAAGGTAATAGATAGATTGATATAGAGCTAGATATAGAGTTAGATAAAGATATACATACACACACACTAATGAGCTAGGAAAGAGATACATTAGTTCTCATAAGAGTGCTTCCATTTAATATAGAAGAGAAGACAGTATTTGACAGAATGACAATAAAAATAACAGTGGAATTTCAGAACTTGTGAATCGTGATAGATTTAGATGGCAGATTTTCAGGCTCATGTCATGGTCATGTCTTTCCATGCTGACTGCTGTGTATGTTGCCTCAGCTTAAGAGCATCTCATAACTCAGTGAAGAAATGTGGCATGATTTTCTAACAAATTAGCCAGCAGCCTTTGGTCCGAAGTACTTGGGCATATCACACAGTGCTTTGTGATATTTGACTGCTGAGAATAACTACAACATGGTCAAGAATAAGAAGAAATAACTTGGAATAGTGAATTCTGCTTTAGCACATGGCTTAGAAAATCTTTCATCCTATAAGCCGTTCCTGTGCCCTAGGGGTCTTGGTCACCATTCTCATTGGAAAATGTACTTACAATGAAGTCAACAAAGCACTGTTGCAACTTCCCCCCTTTCTTTAGCATGAGCTGTATCATGCCACAATTGTGAAAATGCAAGATTTGCCTGTTCTGCCCTCCTCTTTTCATAATCATATTTATCATCTCCTCTTCACCCTACACTACTTGTAAACCATCTTGACACCCCAAAGAAACTGTCAGATAATAAGGATTAATAAACTAATTGGAGCTGAAGTGTCAATCTTTCAAAATGGTTAATCATATTAATTTTGGGTACTGGTTAATACCTTAACTGAAAGAAAGACATCTTACATGCATCATTACATATCTTTTTCCAAAAGCATATTTAGGCAAGAAGAACTTCGTACCACTTACATCAGTGTTCTCCAACTCCAGTGTGCATTGGAGCTTTATCACTAAGAGGGCCTTATAAAACCCCGACCATGAGACTCCTCCAGAAACTCTAGTTTGGCACAGATGGGGTAGGGCCTGGGAATCTGTGTTCATGAAGCACAGCCAGGGTTGGAAACAGCTGATTCAATCACAGCCTTGAGCAGCAGCAGCCTCTTCCGGGTGAACTGAAGATTCGTATGGCTGCTCGCATTTATTCACTACAATGCAATTTGATACGAATTTTCTTTACTGCATATTTTGGTAAATTAAGGAGATTCTGCAAGTTGAATTAATCATAGGTGAGATGAAGGAGTAGACGATAATTTCATATCGATGATGCTACATGTCTCATCAGTGATGCAACCCTCTATCAAAGTCCAAGGATTCTCTTTTAAAAAGTCATTTTCACTGTATTATCACAGAAAAGTTGGTTCCCCTCAACAGCTTAATAAAAGATTTTTCTAAAAAAAATTTTTTAACATGAAAATATTGATTCTCAGATGTGATTTGAGTGGGAAAACATATCAGTAAAAATGTCTGTGAATTAAACCACCTTTTGAATTGTACTTTATTATATTCATTAGACATATATTGTCAAATACTACAACCTGTTTGAGTGCTATCCAGTTCACGGAAAAGTCGCACACATATCCACTGGAGATTAATAGGTATTTAAAATATGTCCCTTCCTCCACACTCCAACTTAATTCAGTTTTATGAAAATCCTGGTTAATGCAGCCACAGCAAGTTTACATAGATGTGTTTATTCTAATCAATGTGTCCCCCCCAAAAAAAGAGAAAAGTCACACTCCAAGTTACAGATGGCATTCTGACTTGTAGGCAAATGCAGCAATTTAGGAAACGTTTTATTTAAAATTCAGTGTACCTGCTCCTACAAAATCCAAGCAATATTTTGTTTGTTTGTTTTAATTTTGCTTCATAGTTGAGTATCATTGTATTATTCTTTAAGGGTTCCGTTTGCCCTCACTGCTCATCTGTATCATGCTCAACTATTTTCTGTAACTAGAGAAATCTCAAAACAGGTGTTTAAAAACACTGCTATTTTCTATTTGGCTCAAAAAAGGAGAACAATACAAACAGCCATTTCCCTCAGCTTTGGATCTGTACCAGTTAGAAAGTGCTATCACAGAAGCAATCACTCAGAGAGAAAGTAATACGTATTCCCTCTTCTGGGAAAGGTACAGGGCACTTGAAAAATGATTGGTTTGTGGGACTAGCATTTATGAAAAGGGAATAATCAGAATCTAGTCGTGATGAGAATAGGGAATAAGGAACAGGTGGATATATATATATACATATATATATGAATGTATATGTAATATTAAATTAGAATAAAATACACATTGTATATTATATAGCCATATTAATATTATATATAATGATGAAATAATATTAAATATTAAAATATGTATGTTTAGATGACCCCATTTTCAGGAGATCGTTATGTCTTTTATCCTTTTTATATCAGACAACAGAAGACAGCCCAAACTCTTAGGTCATCCTTTATTCCCTGTACCCAGTCTCTGTATCAGTCTGCAAATACCTCTTCTGTCTCCTTCTGTCATCCCTTCTCAGCTCCTGAAATGTTTTCTTTTTGTTTTCTGATATTCATCCTCAAACTGCTTTCTGATTATACCCATAACTTTGTCCCTCTAACAGAAATTTGCCCTTCCTTGAAGGCACTTGTGCTCCCTGCAGCTCTCTCAAATTCTGGTAGTTTTGTATTTTATTTTATTTTATTTTATTTTACTTTATTTTATTTTATTTATTTTGTAACTTTCTTACAACTGAGTCTGGAAGTAAGTAACTTTACTCCTTTTCCACGTTTAGTCCTCAATTTGCTAAAACTGTTCTTGTCAAGTATACCTATGCTTCCATGTTTTTAAATCCGACTATTATTCTTCATGTTTATGATTAGTCTTCATCTTTACTGACTCAAAGGTGATATTCAACCCAGTTGATGATGTTCTTCTTTGATGCACTTTCTTCACATTGCATCCAGAATACCACTACTGATTTTACTACTGTATCACTAGGTAATCCTTACCAGTATCTTCTGATGTTCTCTTCTGTTCTTTATGGCATCTGTTAGCATTCCATGGGATCTTAGTTATCCTTGGCTTCTTTCTCCAACCCTACATTTAATGAATCAGAAAATCCTATTGGCAGGTGTTGGTGAAAATGTGGAGAAAGGAGAACCCTTTTGTACTGTTGTTGGGAATACAAACTGGTGCAGCCACTCTGGAGAACAGTTTGGAGGTTCCTCAAAAATTTGAAAAGAGAACTACCCCATGACCCAGTAATTGCACTAATAGGTAATTATCCAAAGGATACAAAAATACTGATTCAAAGGGACACATGCACCTCGATGTTTACAGCAGCATTATCAACATTAGCCAAACTATGAATAGAGCCCCAATGTCCATCGACTGATGAATAGATAAAGTTGTGGTATATAAATACAATGGAATATTACTCAGCCATTAAAAAAATTAAATCTTGCCATTTGCAAGGACGTGGATGGAGGTAGAGTGTATTATGCTAAGTGAAATAAGTCAGTCAGAGAAAGGCAAATACCATATGACCTCACTCATATGTGAAATTTTAAGAAAGCAGATGAACATATGGGAAGTGGGAGGGGGAGGAGAGAAGGAAACAAAGCATAAGAGACTCTTAACTATAGAGAACAAACTGAGGGGAGGTGGGTGGGGGGATGGGCTAGATGGGGATGGGTATTAAGGAGGGTACTTGTTATGGTGAGCACTGGTGTTGTATGTAAGTGATGGATCACTGAGTCCTACTGCAGAAACCAATATTGTACTGTCAGTTAACTAAGGAAATTTAAATTTAAAAATAAAAAAGAAAGTCCTATTGGCTCTACCTTCACTTTCTCCTAAATATGACCTTTAGTGTTACTTCCTCATTACCAGTTTCTCCCACCTGGATTAGTACAATAGGCACAGAACTAATTTATTTTCTTCCAATTGTGTCTTGATCATTTAGGGGTTGATTTAAGAGAGAAATAGCAAATTATTTGCTTACAAAACCTTAAGAGACAAAGTCTATGGGACCACCTTAGTTTTGCTATCATATAAAAATGCAGAACTGCTGCTGCCCAGGGTCAGAAGACAGGAAGAAACAACTGATAACTTTAAAACTTCTCTGCAACTTCTCTGGTGAAATACCAGGGAATCTCAGAATGTTAAACTTTGCATCTGGGAAGGCCATGTATCTGCTCATAATTGTCAACAGAGGAAAAGGAAAAAATATCTCTACCTCTTTTCACTTTCTGACAATAAATTACAAGGTCACTCTACTTACACAGTAAATTTTTAGCCATCATACCTCATTTTCTCTATTGGTTTTTATTCTACAGTTCTAATATTTAGTAGGGGAGACTATTCCTTTCAAAATATAGGAGGTTACTATCCTTATAATATACAAAATGTCTGGTATTTGGAAAGAGAAAATAATAAAACTTGATCTGGGCTAAATTATAATGACACTAAAATAGGATAATGACACTAAAATAGTACAGTCATAAAGGAAGCTATCTTTAATCTCTAACAGAATTAATAGGTATTATTTTGGTACTATAAGGTAACAGAACATACTGTAACATAAAATACTGTAAGCTACTTAAATTTAGAGAGAGCATACTTAGCTTAAAAATCCTTATAATTAAGTAGTATTTGTTTTTATAGCAACTACAAATACTTATGTTGTCCAAAATATGTTGATTTCCCCTCCATTTTCTTGAATTTTATAAAATAATTTTAAAATAATGTTAATTTTAATAAATCAAACTCTATGAAATTTATAAAAAAGAAATTGGTAATATATTTTTATATATTCAAATTTTAGCTCCCTCAAATTAAAGTACTAATTAGTTTGGTGTATTTTCCTGTATATAATTGTTTACCCTTAAAAAAAAGAAATACATAAAGATTTACACACTATGCTTTCTTGAAAAATAAAAATTAAATTATATTAAACACTACTATAAAGATCTTTTTAAAGTAATAATAAATCATAAGTATGTCTCTGATACATCTTATAAAGATCTAACTCACTTTGTTTTTTAAAGATTTTATTTATTTGTTTGAGAGAGAGAGAGAGATAGCGAGAGAGGGAACACAAGCAGGGGGAGTGGGAGAGGGAGAAGCAGGCTTCCAGCAGAGCAGGGAGCCTGATGTGGGGCTTGATCCCAGGACCCTGGGATCATGACCTGAACCAAAGGCAGATGCTTAATGACTGAGCCACCCAGGTGCCCCTCTAACTCCCTTTATAAAACCTCCTATGCTGTCCTCTATTAGGAATGCATCATATATTATTTAATCATTCCTCCATTACAGAATATTAATTTTTTCCTGATATTTTCACCTTTGAAAAATTGTTAAAAACTTACATAAATTGATGGGTAGGTAAATGAGTAGACAGGTATACAGATAATAGACAGAAATTGATATAGATAATTTCTTAGCTTCTTATACATAACAGCTTCTACATATTTGAACTTATGTGAAATTTTTCATAAATTTTAACATTCCTGTTTCCGTTGCAATCGTTTGAGTATGATTAACATTTTCCCATTCTGTCATACAATTATTGTTTATTGTGCGACCATTAATGACATTTTTACCCAAATTTTCTTTCTTTCTTTTTTTAATTTATTTATTTTAAGAGAGGGAGGCAGGGGCAGAGGGAAAGAATCTTAAGCTGACTCTGCACTGAGTGTGAAGCCCAATGTGGGGATTGATCTCATGGTCCTGAGATCTCAACCTGAGCGGAACCCAGGAGTGTGATGCTTACCAACTTTATTTCTAATAAACAAAATACTTTAAGGAAATCATCTTCATATGAAAAAAATCTTCCAACGAAAGCTAATTTACAATCCCTCTCCCCTGAAAATGTTAGTCATTTTAACGAACTGAAATGCCTAGTTTCCATTACAGACATCAGCACATGTAACCAAATTATAAGTGGATACTCAGCTAGCAGAGTCCCTAAGTAATGCAGTTTCAAAAAAGCAAAAATCAGCAAAGAAAACTTAGTTAAAACTCATTTTAATCTCTAAACCATTTCTTGAGGACAAGGAAATCAGGGTGAGAACAATTTTAATGCATGAAAAGTATCTTTAAAAAAACTTTTCTCAAAATCTCACCCACTCTTAATTTTCTCTACATGGTGAAGTTTCCCCTCAGGTTTCAACAGCCTTATAAGAGATTCATTATCCAGTTCATATAGATCTCTTTCATTCCACATCACTTTTCCTGGACTACCTAAACAATTTCCACCCTATTCTGAAGCAAATGGTCTTTGTTGTTTCTTTTCCTTATTGTTCTTATTCAGTGGCACAAAATACCTAAGAATGAGTTGAGGAGAAAAGCAAATGCTAAGAAACACTCACATATTAATATTTTTTTGTCCCAATCATGCTGATTATTAGATGTTCCACTTTAAAGTAGTTTATCCTTCCTTTGTAGATTTTCTTATGGTGGTTAACTTATTAGGAAGGTGATTACCTCAGAAGTGATTTGGTTACTCTCTTCTATTCAAATAATTTATATCTAAGCACTGTTGGGTTGCACAGAATCACTGAATCTTTTTTATAATTTAAAGAAACATAAACAAATATTTCCATAACCTAACATTATGTATTAGGTAGCATAATACAATATAGCATAATATAAATATTTCTATAACATAATACTATATATACCATAAACTATTAGGACAGAATGCTCATCAGATATTTATATATGTGAGAAGAATTAGCACATTAATTAATTAGTACTTCTACTTTATATTTCTCTTGTAAAAGATAATTTTTTAAATAAATATTTATTTATAGATACAGATATGAAAATGTTGTTCTAGACAGAAGGCCTATTAAAAAGGTTAAATGTTTTCTTTCACAAATAGATAAGAACAACTAATCAATCTGGAGTCATCTGCTCCAATAAAATAGACTAATTATTGACATTAGTTTGAAACTAATTAATAATGATGGACTAATAAATTAACAGTATGAAAATAATCACTATAAACATAGTCTTATACAATCATGACGTAGCTGTTCTTATCATTATTAGATATAAAAGTTTTACCTGATAATTATCTTGTCATATTCTGCATTTAACATATACCACTAACACTTTGTAAAAAAATAAATCTAAAAAAATCTCCCCCCCCAAAAAACCACAAACATGAGTGGTTGGGCCAATTATAATCTTACATGTGGTTTCAAAATGTTTCAAACTCAAATAATGGAATCTAACAGAGCTGATAAAATATATACTTTAAAGTGTATGTTCAAAAATAATTACATAAGATAAAACCGGATTTTATTCATTTCATTAGTTCCTAAAGAATTTAGTTGGAAATTAATTGTTCAATTAATTAATATTGATTCTGAACTTGTTTGATAAATGAGACAATCTTACAAAAGTATGAATAGTGGATGAAATAAAAGATCATCAGGATTGATGAAGGTAATCCTGAGAAATCCAATAGCTTTCTGCTCTTAAGTAATTCACTTTATTCTAAATGGAACTTTGGTCTTTATGAGTGAATTACTGAAGGAGAATACAATCAATAATCCAAGGTCTTAGAAAATACACTTCTACAAATACTTAATTGAGCATCTGTCTTCGAGGCTCTCTGCTAGGCACATCACAATCTTTCGACAGAGTGCTGGCTGGGTAAAGGGCATCCCAACTTGACAACCTTTTAAATTGTTACTATGAAGTCCAGAAAGCCCATATATCGTAACTCACACATCACACATAGGCACATCTAAACTCTTTCATACAAATGATGAGGAATCAAATCTATAAATACTAAAGAGAATGTCCGTGTGTTTGTGGTATTTTCTTAATTTCTGCTATTTTAGTTTCCTAGTGTAGGGGAGGAAAATGTCTTCCTCGAACTTCTTAGGGTCCCTGGCAAACCCTGAAAATTAAACTTACAAAGACAGATTGTCAGGAGAAAAAGATACAAATTTATTTTACATAAATTTTATGTGACATAGGAGCTCTCATAAGGAAATGAAGACCCAAAGAAAGAGTTAAACTTAAGTATTTTTATACTAGGTTTGATGAAGAGTGGCCAGTCATGGAGAAATATGATGGGGCAAAATATGATATAGGTATAATCAACTGTTGGGAAACTTAGCAAGGCCTGTTTGTCTGGATTCTTCCCAGAATCCTGTCTTCCAAGACAAAAATGTTCCTCTCCTTGGTGTATAGGGAGGACACTTCCCACATGAGGGTCTTATGATCTGCTTCGGGGGGAAGGGTTAGGGGAAAATCAGGGTGACCTTCCTGCTTCTGCTATTTTCTCAAACTTCTTCATCTTAAAATATCCAACATGCTGAAGTGCCATATTTTGAGATAACATGTCCTAAATCCCATCACTAAGGTACTGAATGTGATTTCCCCCAAGGTAACCTAATTTATCTTGTGGCATTTGGTTGTTTTCCACAAGAGATTCAACTATAAGCAGCCATTTATTCCATAATATAATTTAGTAAAACATTGGAGGTGATATGTGGTTGATGTGGCCATTGTGGTTAAGTGGTATTAAGAAGCAGTGTGAATAAAATGCAACCACTAAACCTTCATTGTGGAGTGTGGGAAGATAGTTCATCTTTGGGTTTTATGCCACCTGCCAGCACTGACTTTATTCATTGTAGCTTTTGCTATCCATTAAAGCATCATTAAAATAAATTCTTTGAAAAAGCACTCTCATCTTTGCCTCTGATTACAAAGACTGAAGACTGTATATCAATGCAGATTTAAAATATTTGTATCATAATTGGACACAACCTGCTCTGAACATCTGCTTGTTATCAAGAATAAGAATGACATATCTCTTGCTCTAGATTTGTTTAATGAATAAATTCAGAAATTATGCCCACAATATGCTAAGACATTGAGCTGGGCCCTCCTTCTTTTTTTTTTTTTTACAAGAATTGTAGGAACTTTGATCAGTGACAAAAATGATGCTCTCCCCAGCACATATAGACAGTTTCATTCTACAAAGTTATTATTTAGGACAAAATTTTGATTTTGAATGTTAGTCCATATTATAACATATTTAGTCATAAAAACCATGTTGGCATCAATACCAAGGTGCATAACCACTCATTCTTATCCTCTGCATCTATTAAAGTTGCTGCTAGTAATTACATAATATTGTTTATTTTTATCAGTTTTCCAATGTTTCAAGTATCTTTTCTCATTGTTTTAACAATTCATCACTTGTTATTTAAGATGCATGTTAATCAAAAACTCCTTTAAAAGTTCTAACTATATATTACAAATAGATTTACCCTACCACCAGTGCTGTTTGGAAATTTGTTATGCACAGTTTTTTGAAGTATAAATTCATTCATTTATTCAACAAACATTTGCTGAACAATTGTGTATGTATGTGTGAGAGACATGTTATGCATGGAAGAGTCAGGGATAAACAAGGAAAGATGGTTCTGATTCTCTAGAGGAAAGAGAGAAATTAATCAATAATTACTAAGTGATGTATAAATACAAACTGCTATGTGTTATGATGGAAAGGGCCTCAGTTCTATGAGAAAAGGTAACAAAGATTACTGACTTAGACTCGGAGGTCAGGAAAGTCATCCCTATATGATAAAAACCTAAGCTGAGTTCTTAAAGATCTTGGCAAAAGGGGAAAGAAAGGAGCAGAGATGGAATATGAGCTTTCCAGATGTAGGACAACATGTGCAATAACCATGTGGTAGAATAAAGCTTTCCATACTACAGAAATGAAAACAGGCCCAGTGTGCCTGGAGTATGTGGTGCCAAGAGGGGCATGCTGTGACAAGAGAGCAGAGAAACCAAGACTACATCTATGGTCATGTTAAAGATTTAGGTCTTTATCCTCAGAGCAATGGGGATTATTGGTTTTTAATAGGGATATAACTGTCATATTTAAACTCTGAAAATATTACCTGGGGCAGGGGGGAGATAAAGCTTAGAAGATGAAGAGAATAGATACCTGGTAAGTAGTTAGTGGAAATATTTAATGTGTGCCACAAAGCATAATAATGAATGAGGAAAATGAAGCCCCATATTTGATTTTAAAATGAGCTACCAGGCCCCATTGCCTCACCCTGCCCCCTCGCCATTCACATTAGATCCTCAGCTTTCAGAATCACTGTATACCGAAGAGAGAAGAGCATGAGGTGTCATGAAAGAAAGTAGTGCCAGGTCTGCTTCTTAAAAAGCAGATGTTTTTAAGAAAATGATCATAGATGTTCTCCCTATCCCACTGTTGGTTCATGCATTATCTTTTCCATGCAAATGATTTGTTACCTGTCTGATATTGACATGATTTTATCTCGTCCTTGGAACACAATAATAGATTAGGAAATTCCTTGCACTTTTTAGGGACACACACACCATTGATAATTAGAATGTATTTTTTATTGTATTTAATGAGATATATCTTTTAAAGATTTTATTTATTTGAGAGAGAGAGTGAAAGAGCACGAGCAGGGGGAGGAGAAGAGGCAGAGGGAGAAGCAGACTCCCGGCTGAGCAGGGAGCCTGATGCAGGACTCCATCCCAGGACCCTAAGATCAAAACCTGAGCTGAGATTAAGAGTCGGATGCTCAACGGACTGAGTTACCCAGGAAGTTGCCTTCCCTGAAGTCTCATTAAAGTGCCCCTTTTAATGAGATATTTAAGAGATAAAGTGTCCCTTAGGGGTGCCTGCGTGGCTCAGTCGATTGAGCATCTGACTCTTAATCTCATCTCAGGTCTTGATCTCAGGGTCATGAGTTAAAAATAAATAAATAAAAATTTAAAAAAATTAAAAAGATAAAGTATCCTTTAAAAATTTCATCACTGACAGCCTATTGAAGTGAAGTACTTGTATTTTTTTTTCCATAACAATCTCTTGCTATGAATTTGGACTATAGAATATTTACAAAGTATTCATTCTATAGTATCAGAACTTTGAGTTCCTAATGGCAGCTACACTATTGATATGCCCTGTATCTGGTAAATCAAATAGATAAAGTAAAATTTTATACACAGAAAAGGTCTCAAGAGAGATAAATATGATCATAGTCAACAAATCCAGTGCCTGGCATAGGTTCATGTGAAGGGGCAAACAGATGCCAAAGGTCTCTGTTGGACAATCATAAATAAAGACAAATTTATCAAAATAGAGAGGGAAGAATTTAGGTGACAATAAACTCATTTTTGTTGGGGTTAATATAGAGGATGAAATCAGTCATAATCCCTGGCTTGCTAAAATGTGACACAGAGGCTGCTGGGGGTGATGGAAGGTTTTGGAGAAGGGCGTGCGCCTTTGGAATGCCAAGGCCTGCATGACCACTCTGCTGTTGGAAAGCTGTGAGGAGTTGCCTTCCCTGAAGCTTTCTTAGCCCAAACAGCCGCCCTGTGATCTGAGATGTATGCATTGTCCATTAGGCTATGTTTAGCCGAACTCCTAGAGCATGCAGATTAGCATATCATATCTTGCTTGTAAACAGATCCTCCCAGTTTCAGTAAGACCCCTTGTCACACGTCACATGCTTGAAAAACAGTGATAAGGATTTGTGATTATCCTGAAGGACCAATAAAAGCAGGAGCAAAGAAGAGCAAAGGGTCTTCATCTCTGAGTGTTGACCCCCTTGACTTCTCCTCTACTTCACAGCAAAGTTTGGAGTAATCTTTCATCCATCGGTACAGGGATTGCTGGCCATTCCCAGCACATCTTTTGCTGATAACCTCTTATATTTTTCACACCAACTCCAAGGGTTGAATTTACCAATTGTTAACATTTTTTTCTATCTTTTTGTAAAGAATCAGAAGATCAAAAGGCTGCAATAGTGTACTACTACTGAAGTCTAGACTGTTGGAGTAAGTATCTCTCTATCATCCAATGGATTATGGGTCATATTCAACAGTCTTCTTTCATTCTTTTTCAAGACAGCCCCTGCAGTGAGCTTTTATCAATAGAGCATCTAGATTTGGTATAAAAGAATAGCTCCTTTTCAGTCAGCTAGTTAACACATCAAAGAGCTCATGCTATATAAAATTCTGTTCAGAAGCTGACAACTATGCTAAAGTAAAGAGGGGTCTTGTTTTGTGTTAGTTGAGACGAGCCAATTCTGCTGATATCCATTCAGGCATCCCACTGTGCTCTAAGGGGACAAAGTCAAATCCAGGGTACTATGTGAAGTACTATGTCTAGCCAGTTCTGAATCTTAAGGTCGCTGAGTCAGCCCAAAATTCAGTAACAATGTGGGAGGTCAGCATATCCAAAAAAATATTATTTGTTCATTTGATTTCCTCACTTTATTGAGACTAGCTACTGAGAAAACAATACAAGAAAATATTGCTTCATGTGTCTATTTGTGACATCTTATATGACAGATGTTAGCGCCAAACCCTTTGTTGGCTTTTATGTCTTTCCAGCCAAGAACTATAACCCCTGTATTAGTAGCTAGGGCTAGCATGACCAGATACCATACTGAGTTGCTTAAACAACAGGAATTTAATTTCTCAGAATTCTGGAGCCTGGGATTCCAAGCAAATGGTGCTGGCAGAACTGGTTAGTGGTGAGACTTTCCTCTTTGGCTTATAGATAGCTGTCTTCTTGCTTGTCCTCCTCTGGTCATTTACCTGTGCACGAACACTCCTGGTGTCTCTTGTTATAAGGATAACAGTCTTATTGGATTAGGGCCTCACCATTATGATTTCACTTAATATTAATTATGTCCTTAAAGTTCCTATCTCCAAATGCAGTCACTTGGGACTTTGGAGAGATACAATTCAGTTTACAACATGCCCCAACCCTATCTCAATATCACCAAAATAAAAATATAGATATATATGTATATAAAATATTATATATATATATGTATATCATCATACTTATCTTTAAAACCATAGGACAGTTATGGACATGAAGAAATATAAAAGAACTGAATTGCATAGGAAGGAGTCATTCTTAGATGAGCAAGAAATGAAGAGGTTTTGATACTTGGGGCCAGATGATAATGTTGGCTGCTAAGCAGGCAGAAGAGCAGGCCTATCATAGAACACTCTTTGCTTAGATTAGGAAACACCAGCAAATCTTGACAAATCAATTGGTTGGTATGTTGGACCTAGAGTAACACCCAAAACAAAGACCATGCTTTCTGTAAGATTCTCCCACATGGGGATTTTGCTGAGAAAGCAGAGACTAGGGACAGGCCTGGACAGTGGGAACAAGTCATGTGATTTTGTAGTCTCCCAGTCTCCTGACATCTGCATCTCACAGTTTTACACTGTCAATATCCAGCAATCTCTAAGGCTCACATGGTGCTGCAATTCTGCTATTACTTTTTAATTCATATTCTTACCATCTCACAGTCCTGAGTCCCTGATTTCTCAGTCTCAAAATCACATGATTTCATATTCTTGAGGGCTAACAGATTACAAATCGACCGTCCTAATAATCTCACAGTTTTGAAGTCCAGCTGATTTGTATTCTCACTGTTTCAGGATCAATCAGTTCCACAGAGTTTAGTAAGATGGCTTTCCCAGAGGGAAAGTCTTGAACTCATCCTTAAAGTACAGATGAACATAGGGGAAGGGAAGGAAAAATAAAATAAGATAAAATCAGAGAAGGAGGCAAACCACATGAGAGACTCGTAACTATAGGGAACAAAATGAGGGTTGCTAGAGAGGAGGTGGGGTGGGGGATGGGCTAAATGTGTAATGGGTGTTAAGGAGGACACGTGTTGGGATGAGCACTGGGTGTTATATGCAAGTGATGAATCACTAAATTCTACCCCTGAAACTAGTACTAAACTATACGTTAACTAACTTGAATTTAAATAAAATCTTGAAAGAAAAAAAAGTGTTTGAAAAATGAGGTAAGCTGTCTAACCAAAGTTGCAGGGATAACCAAATCTAGTTCAACTTTCAGTATGATCAAAGATATTAACCCAGCAGAGGTAGAAGAAAAATTGGTTACTGAGCTGAAATTCAAAGGGTTTCCCCTCCCTACTTTCCTGGTGCTTGTATTCTAAAGTCCTGCTTTAACTGCAACCTCCTAATCTGGTCACCATGATCAGTCCTTCATTCTAGCTGCTTAAAACAAAGAATGCTGACTTTTGTAACAAAAGGAGAGAGAGAAAAATAAAATACATATACTTATACACATACACACACACATATATATATACGCACATGTGTGTAAGTGTGTAGATATAGATATAATTTTGGCCTCTACAGCTCTTTAAGGCATAATGATGTTCATAATATGATATAAATTATAGGACATACAAAGAATCAGGGAGCTGTGACCCAGAGTCAAAAAAACTTAAACACAGGGGCACCTGGGTGGCTCAGTCAGTTAAGCGTCTGCCTTCAGCTCAGGTCATGATCTCAGGCAGCGGGGAGTCGGCTTCTCCCTCTCACTCTCCC
The DNA here is from genome assembly GCF_003265705.2 of Callorhinus ursinus. Classification (NCBI taxonomy): domain Eukaryota; kingdom Metazoa; phylum Chordata; class Mammalia; order Carnivora; family Otariidae; genus Callorhinus; species Callorhinus ursinus. Next base: position 41,922,915 of record NW_027397063.1, read on the forward strand.
TCTCTCTCAAATAAATAAATAAAATCTTAAAAAAAAATCACTTACACACAGCCACATTTATTACCTTAATCTAGCCAAATCTCTATCACTTGGTCTCCATAAGGCATCCCTATGACCAGCTACAAGGATTATATTCTGATTCCTGGGGACTGGCATTAGCTCGGAACCAGTGTCCAGTGGTCTATTCTTTCTCCAGTATACAGTCATATTTGTTGATAGACTTTGACCAGTTTAGGGAACACTGGGTGGAAATATTAGAGAATATATTTATAGCAGTTTTAAAAAAGCCCTTTCTCAAGACATAGTTTTCCCTTCACTCCAGGGGCCAAGCTCTGTGAAATAGCTCATATCTAACAATTAGATCAAAGTCCATGATTACCACTGTAGTGAATCAATTCAGGACTCTATTCAGAAGTGAATTTTATGTTTTTAGTTTTATAATTAAGTATCCCTTTAGTAGGCTTATCACCTATTTCGTCCTATGGAAAATATGATCAATTTGGTAAGACCAAAGATGACTGTCTGTAAAAATATTATATTCACTGCTGTGTCCCAGCTAACCATTATGATGATCAGACTCAATAGTATTTGTCTTCTATCATTCTGGGATTACACAACCCCCATTATAATCAAAGATCCTATTTCAATAATAATATTCATGGTTTTGTTTCCATTTGCAGAGGACAGCTACAGTAACTTGGCCTCCTGAAGAGTGTCTTCTAGATCTCAGAGATATATTTATCAAAGAGGTGAGTACATGACAAATCCCTTCAGCAATGCTTTCAGCCTGCCTTTGGACTCTTTCCTTTTCATTATAGCAATGAATTTCTGGAATCTCACTTCATTTAGTGTAGTACACCACTGGGTCCAAATTTCTTGCCAAACAGCTGAGCAATCTGTTTGAATCTTTCCCAGAATCTGAGTAAGTATACCCACACTAATGTACTTGGCAACTAAAGTTATATTTTTTTCTAGTTAATCTAGCAACATTAAAATACATTGGTATACATAGTTATCAGGTTACTTCCTAAATAAATTAGCAACATTTTACAATTACTTTGCTGTGTATACTTTTACCTCCTGGGTAAAATATTCTACCTGTGCCTTTAGAGCAAGCTTAAATCTGAGTCTAGTTAATTATTTCTCTGAAGGAAATAAGAAGTGGCAGAGATTAGCCAGCAGGAAAATTGGGATTGATATGCTAAAGTAAAAAATAAAAAAAATTAAACAAAAAAAATAACAATAAAACACTGCATCAGGTGAGGTCTCAAATTTGCAGGAATAAATTTATCAGGCAGGGAATTAGGGATTTTGGCTAGTGTTATTCAGTGTTTTGTGAGGAGATCAGGATGTTCAGAATAATTTGATATCACACAGATATCTTCATTCCAATTGTCACATTATTTCCAAATCAATTATTTTAACTTTCACATAAGGGTGAGGATTCCACCTATAATAAAGCAACTTTTATCATTAGGCTCTGTTTCTTCTATTTTTTTTTTTGTATTTTCAGGTTTTTATTTAAATTCCAGTCAGTAAATACAGTGTAATATTAGTTTCTGTGTAGAATTTAGCAATACATCACTCATATACAACACCCAGTGCTCATCGCAAGTGCACTCCTTAATACCCATTCAAACCATTCCCCTACCCACCTACCCTCCAAGAACCTTTGGTTTGTTCTCTATAATTAAGAGTTGGTTTTATGGCTTGCCTCTCTCTCTCTTTTTCCTCCAATGTTCAATTGTTTTTTTTCTTAAGTTCCACATATGAGTGAAATCATATGGTATTTGTCTTTCTCTGATACATTTATTTTGCTTAGCATCATACTCTATAGCTCCATCCACATCACTGCAAATGGCAAGATTTCATTCTTTGTATGGCTGAGTAATATTCTACTATATATAGATATAGTGCTCCCATATCTTCTTTATCCACTCATCAGTTGATGGACATTTGGACTCTTTCCATGATTTAGCTATTGTTTATAATGTTGCTATAAACATTAAGATGTATGTGTCTCTCCAAATCAGTATTTTTGTAACCCTTGCATAAATATCTAGTAGTGCAATTGTTGGGTTGTAGGGTAGTTCTATTTTTAACTTTTTGAGGAACCTTCATACTGTTTTCCACAGTGGCTGTGACAGTTTGCATTCCCACCAATGGTGTAAGAGGGTTCCCCTTTCTCTGCATCCTCTCCAACATCCCTGGTTTCCCGTGTTGTTAATTTTAGCCATTCTGATAGGTGTGAGGTGATACCTCATTGTAGTTTTGATTTGTATTTCCCTGATGATGAGTGATGGTGAGCACCTTTCCATGTGCCTGCTAGCCATCTGTATTTCTTTTTCCAAAAAAAAAAAATGTCTATTCATGTCTTCTGCCCATTTTTTAACTGGATTATTTGGTTTTGGGGTATTACGTTTGGTAAGTTCTTCATAGATTTTTGGATACTAACCTTTTATCAGGTATGTCATTTGCAAACACATCTTCTCCCATTCTGTAGGCTGTCTTTTAGTTTTGTTGATTGTTTCCTTTGCTGTGCAGAAGCTTTTTATCTGATGAAGTCCCAATAGTTCATTTTTTTGTTTGTTTGTTTCCCTTGTGTCAGGAGACATATCTAATAAGAAGTTGCTATGGTCGCTAAGACTTTCATGGTTTCCTATCTCACATTTAGGTCTTTCATCCATTTTGAATTTATTTTTGTGTGTGCTGTAAGGGAGTGGTCCAGTTTATTTTTCTGCATATTGCTGCCCAGTTTTCCCAACACCATTTGTTGAAGAGATTGTCTTTTCCCCATTGGATAGTCTTCCTGCTTTGTTGAAGATTAGTTGACCATATAGCTGTGGGTCCATTTCTGTGTTTTCTCTTCAGTTCCATTGATCTGTATGTCTGTTTTGTGCCAGTTCCATACTGTCTTGATCACTAGAGTGTTGTAATATAACTTGAAGTCCAGAATTGTGATGCCTCCAGTTTTGCTTTTCTTCTTCAAGATTGCTTTGGCTATTTGTGGTCTTTTGTGGTTCCATATAAATTTTAGGATTTTTTTGTTCTAGCTGTGTGATAAATGCTTGTGGGATTTTGATAGGGATTGCATTAAATGTGGAGATTGCTTTGGGTAGTATAGACATTTTAACAATATTTGTTCTTCGAATCTATGAGCATGGAAATTTTTTTTGCATGTCTTTGTGTCCTCTTCCATTTCTTTCATCAGAGTTTGATATCTTTCAGAGTACAGACCTCCTACCTCTGTAGTTAGCTTTATTCCTAGGTATCTTTATGGGTTTTGGTACAATTGTAAATGGGATAAATTCATTGATTTCTCTTTCTGCTGCTTCATTATTGGTGTATAGAAATGCAACAGATTTCTGTACATTGATTTTGTATCCTGCGATTTTACTGAACTCGTGGATCAGTTCTAGGAATTTTTTGGTGGAGGCTGTCAGGTTTTCTACATAGAATATCATGTTGTATGCTAAAGGTTAGACTCTGTTTCTGATTATTATTATTATTATTTTTGCTGTTATTGTTGATTGTGTTCCTATAAGAACTATGAGTATTTGTCCAGATGGCTTCACTGGGGAATTCTACCAAATATTTAAAGAAGAGTTAATATGTGTTCTTCTCAAACTTTTCCAAAAAACAGAAGAGGAAGGAGAACTTCCAAATTCATTCTATGAGGTCAGCACTACCCTGACACAAAATATCAGAGAAAAAGAGAACTATAGCCCAGTATCTCTGATAAATAGGGGTACAAAAATCCTCAACAAAATATTAGCAAACTAAATCCAACAACACATTTAAAAAATCACTCACCATGATCAAGTGGGATTTTTTCTTGGGATATGAGGGTGGTTCAATATTCACAAATAAATCAAGATGATACATCATATCAATAAGAGAAAGGATAGAAGCCATACAATCATTCCAACAAATGGAGAAAAAGTATTTGACAAAATACAACAGCCATTCATCATAGAAATCCTCAACAAAATAGTTTTAGAGGGAACATACCTCAACATAACAAAGGCCTTATATGAAAAACCCATAGCTAATATCATACTCAATGGTGAAAAACTGAGAGCTTTCCCCCTCAGTTCAGGAACAAGACAAGGATGTCCACTCTCACCACTTTTATTGAACATAGTACCAGCAGTCCTAGCCTCAGCAATCAGAAAACAAAAAGGAATAAAAGTCATCCAAATTGGTAAGGAAAAATTAAAACTTTCAAAACTTGCAGATGGCATGATACTATATATATAAAAAACCCTAAAACTCCACCAAAAAAAACTACTAGAACTGATAAATGAAATTAGAAAGTTGCAGAATAAAAAAGACAATGTACAGAAGTCTGTTGCATTTCTATACACTAAAAATGAAGCAGCAGAAAGAGAAATTAAGAAAATAATCCCATTTACAATTGCACCTACAATAAGATACCTTAGAATAAACCTAACCAAAGGGTTGAGAGACCTGTACTCTAAAAACTATAAAACACTGATGAAAGAAATGGAAGACAATACAAAGAAATGGAAAGACATTCCATGGTCATGGATTGGAAGAATTGATATTATTAAAACATCTATACTACCCAAAGCAATCTACACATTCAGTGCAACAGGTGTTGGTGAGGATATGGACAAAAAGGAACCCTCGTGTATTGTTGGTGGGAAAGAAAACTGGTACAAGTCACTGTAGAAAACAGTTTGGAGGTTCCTCAAAAAATTAAAAGTAGAACTTCTGTACAATCCAGTAATTCCACTACTGGGTATTTACCCATTTAATATGAAAATACTAATTTAAAGAGATATATACACACCATGTTTATCACAGCATTATTTACAAAAGCCAAACTATAGAAGCATCCCAAGTGTCCATCAATAGATGAATGGATAAAGAAGATATGATATGTATATACAATGGAACATCTTTCTACCATAAAAAAAAAGAATGAAATTTTGCCATTTGCAAGAACATGGAATGGATTGAGAGAGTATAATGCTAAGCAAAATAAGCCAGTCAGAGAAAGACAAATACCATATGATTTCATTCATATGTAGAATTTAAAAAACAAAGGAAATGAACAAAGAAAGAAAAAGAGAGCCCAACCAAAAACCAGACTATCTATAGTCTGATGGTTACCAGAGGAGAGATGGGTGGAGAGTTGGATGAAATATGTGAAGGGGATTAAGAATACACTTAATTTTGATGAGCACTGAGTAATATATGGAACTACTGAATCACTATATTTGTATACCTGAAACTAATTTAACACTGTATTGTTAACTACAATGGAGTTAAGAGAAAAAAAAAAAAAGAATGATGAGTATTTCTGTGTTTATGTGTAGTCACAAAAATACTGATATTCTTTTTTTTCTTTCTTTTTTCCTTTTAAAGATTTATTTATTTATTTGAGAGAGAGAGAGAGAGAAAGGAAGCAGTGGGGAGGGGCAGAGGTAAAGGGAGAGAATCTCAAGCAGACTCTGCACTGACTGTGCAAACATGCTGCAGGGCTCAATTCCCAATGAGATCATGACCTGAGCTGAAACCAAGAGTCAGACACTTAACTGACTGAGCCATCCAGGCACCCCCAAAAACTGATATTCTGACCATATTTTGATCTGTGAATTTAAGACCCTAAACTTTGTCTTTCAGTCAGGCTTTCAAGCTTTCAGGTTTTCCCTCCATTCTTGTCTTCATTACCCCCACCTTAATGGTCTTTTTATCCATCAGGTCTACCAAAGACTTGCTTCGGGTACTTTATGCCAGATAACTCTAGAGGATAATTTCAGTAGCTATTTTGTTCCTATATGCGATGTATTGATACTATTCCATTTTCAGGGGTAAGGGAATACTCCATGCTGTCACACCCACCCAAACCAAATTCCATTCCTTAGAGACTGGTACTCACTTATAGTATATTATCACCAGTCAAAATGAAGTATAAGGAAAAGAACCAAGCCAGGTATTTTAATCTAGATGAAATACAGAGCATTAGGTATTTATAGAATTATTGGAAGTATTAGATGAACAGTGGGCCTTCCTTAGTCTCAAATTCCAAGAATGTCTCCCAAACTGACCCACCAGGGAAACTACTCTGACCACCAAAACTTGAATTCAAGACTAAATAAACACTATGCCCATAACTGCAATCTAACATAAAAGAGCCATTACTACTGCTGTACCTGTCTTTTGATATCCAGCAAGCTGGTAAATAGAGACACTGGAATGCAGTTTCAGAGAATCTTTATGTTAATAAAATTTTCTTTACAAGAAGGAAAAGCTTAAAAAGCCCAAAAGAACAAGTAGATGGCTTCTTTATTTTCACTTACCTCCACCTTTTAAATTGCATACAAACATATTTAACAGGTAAAACCTAATTTAATCTTTGCAAAAGAATGGAATGATGCTGAGTTACCCAATCTAGAGTATCCACCATTCTATACAAGAAAAATCAAAGCATCTAATCACCATCCAAGTATTTGTGCCATACAATGATAATTGGAAAATACATCTGTATAAATCTGCACAAGTGTACGTATGAAATATATGTAGAATTTTCCAATATGTAACCACATAATATAGTGTTAAAATGTTGGTTCACAAAGACATTTTGCTTAGTTAGAAATAATTGGGGCATGAATGTGAAGATATTGTCATAGCATTCCTTTGAAGTATGTCAATAATTTCATCCCTATGTCACTAATGAGAAGACAGATGAGTGAGTATTGTGAGTTCGCCTGCCAGCATGTTGTGTAACTTATAATTAAGCTTTAATATTGTTCTTAGGTGGTATTCATCTTCCATCTTATAATAGGAAGGGCAACTGAAGTGCAGTTTTTAAACTGAAATAATTGCTGAGCTGTACACAAATAAGCCATAATTTGTAAATATTTATGATATCTAATATTTTTCCATGTTTGTTAGCCAGATTTTTTATTTATTTACTTACCTAGGCACAATATCAGATTGGTAACTTCTCTATTTTAATGAGAGAAGAGCTGGACTTTTACACTTTTACATTCATGCAAATTATTTCCTACATAGTAGAATTTGTGTGGCTGTTATCAATCTCTACAGAAAAAATAAATTCCCTACCTACTATCTTACAATTCCCAAGGTTCTGGACATTATCACTGCTTCATAAGAATCTTCCTAGGTGGGATGATAACAGTTGGATTAGTGGATTAGTTCATCGAGATATATATATACATATATATATTTTTTTTTTTACAAAACATATTGCTGCTCTTAAGAGATTTCAAGATCTCAAAGAACAGAGATTAATTATGGGTAAAATTTGGGATAATGAGGGGTCAGGATTCTAGTCTTGTGTCTGTGTGACAAGGGGACGTTAGTAGAGACCTATCCCCATCATACTAGGGTGACATGGCTGAACTGTGTCCCCCCAATACTCATATTGAAGTCCTAACTTCCAGTATCTCAGGATATGACTGCAGTTGGGGATAGTCTTTAAAGAGTCAGTTAAGGTAAAATGAGGCATTATGGTGGGCCCTAATTCCATATAACTCAAGTTCTCATAAGAAGAGGAAATTAGGACAGAGATGAAAGAGAGGACATAGGGAGAAGATACTCATCTATTAGCCAAGGAGAAAGACTTCAGAAGAACCTGTGGTTACCTAGTCTTTGTTCTGGCAGCTCTAGTAAACTAATACCTAAGGCATAAGACATATACAAGGGGATGTCAGGTAGCTTGGCTTGGGATTGGAACAGCTAGAATGTTGAGTAAATTTTTCCTTAAATTATTAGTTAAATGGGGCTGAAAGAATGAAAAGACTGCATTTAGCAAAATTAAGATCAAGTGTACTTACCTTAGGACTATTTGCTTAGATGTCATATTTAATATACAACAATACAGCTTATATTTCCCAAGTTCATTCAACAAATTATATCACATCTAAAAGAATTTCAACACTATTTTCATTGCTGTTCCTCCTAAGAGAGCCTAGATTTAGAAACACACACAGTACATACACACACACACGCGCACACACACACACACACTGGTTCATACAAGTACAGACGGGTTTACTTAAAAGCTAAAAAATTAAGTTTCAGGGCTGTCATACATTCATGATCTTTTCAAGGCTCTGTACCTAACTTTGTGGTTGTGTTTGTAATTTTATGTTACTTTCATGAATTAAAACTAAGTCTCCTCCCCAAATTAGACTGTCCCTCTATGTGTTTACATATGTGTTTTACCTCCACTAGAATGACAAAGATGACTAGTGTTTACACACTCCTTCCAGGCTTCTCAGTGGTTGACTTGCAGATAGCAAAAACCATGTCTTAGACATTGTTTCCTCAGGGCCTATCAGAGTACCTGACATATAACAACATTCCATAATTATTTGTTAGTGAAATGGAGAGGGGAAAAGAAGATAGCATAATCAAAACAGAGACCAAGAATTTCTCAGAAATAGAGGTGCTATAAACTTTAAATTAAAAAAAGAAAGAAAAAGAGCTACAAAAATGCAACAGCGCAAAATAAAGGTTTAAGTACTATTTAATACTATATACTATTTGGATAAGAGGATCTCATTATGATGGAGATTATATAGTCTCACTTATGACACTGAGGTTTTAAATTATTTACTTCTAATAAGTAAAAAAGCAATATACTGAATCTGTTTTGTTCAGTTACTATTATTTCATATTTAAATATTAGGCAGATTTCATTGAAATACACATTAAGAATCAATATTTATGTGTCTTTCCAATATGATAGAACATTCCTTCAGGCAAGAGCTAAAGATATCCACCAGCTTCACTGATGCCTGCTTCTGTGTGCATTTTATTTGATTTTGTCATCACATGAGAAACCATCAAAGAGACATAGATCTAAATTCAGGAGATTAATGGAAACCCAAGCCTGGCTTACCATGTTACAGTCATAAAACTTATATGCAAATTATAGCTACATCCCTTATGATTCAACTAATAAGTCAGATGAGGAGACAACCATAGAGTTCAGCCTTGATAGAGCTCATATTTCCTGAAACATAATAAAGAACAGACATGAAAATAGCATATCAGCTGCCAAGAAGGACCGGAAAAAAAAATTAGCATGTAAGAGCTATATACTGTGAGAATATCTGTTTCCATTCCCTGGTCTCTTTTAATAAGGAAATGAATAAATAATCCCCAAAACTTGATTTCTGGGATCCTATAAAGTATGGTATATTGGGAGATTTTTACAAAAAAATGTAGTCTTAATTTATGAGCATCTGGAAACAAGGATCAGAATGGAGAATGTTCACGTACCAATGGAGCTATTAGATTATACTGGTTTTTGTTTGTATTTACTCCTATTACTCTTGATATGTAGGGATGATAAGAAGGAAGGAGATGGTCATTAGCCCATTCAGTTATTTTACTCATTATTTCTGTGATTCAGAAATCTTGATGTAAAATACTGGGGCTATATATGTCATTATATCTTCTAAGCCTATACTTAGCCTTCAAAAGAGGCTGAATTAGATGATTCCTAATACATTATATTAATTGTACTGATTTTTCAGCAAGGACTTTCCCACCAAAAGGGAACCTCATGGAAAAAAGTGTGGGTAACTGGCAATGTGGTTATCCAACCAATTCCTATTTGAACCCACAGAGCTGGATTTGGCCTATTGCACATATAGAAATGAATTACACATTCACACATAAATATACAAGCATTACTACTGCTTTTTTTTCTATTTACTTTGCCTTTTCAAAATTAAAATACATTTTCTATGATATAAACTGATGAACATTTTGAAGAATCATCAAAGTTTCTGCCATACTTCAAATGTTTAGAGTGTAAGAGGTAGAATAAGGGGCATGAGCTTTGAGGGAAAGAGACAGTGGTAGGTAGACTGTTAGACCTGCCTGCATCATACACTGAGGATAGGGCTGACTATTATAGAAGCAGGAAACAGGGTTACCAAAAATTCAGAAGGTGAAGTTACACCCAAAGGGTTAGGCTAAATGAAAGAAATAGATATGGGAGAATATTTGAGGATGTTAGTCTATATGAGCATGCATATCTCTAGACTCTGGGCAGGAATACACTAGGGGTGGGAGTAACTGTCAAAATATATAAGAAGGAATAGAGGTCAATTAATTAAACAAATAAGGATTTCTATAGATGGACTTTACCTTATATTTAAGCCACATCATCAAGAAGACAATATTATTAAGAAACATAAATGTGTACATTACAAATTCATTACCTTTGATAAATGGAAATGCCTACCTCCTTAATCTTAAACTTATTTACCTGTACTAAGAAGAATAAAACATTTTGAATTAAGTAGTTCCAAGTAAGTTGTCATAGTATACAGAACAACTTACAACTTTTCCAAATCACTACAGCTAGAGAATTTCTCAGAAAAATTAAATCTAAAAGAAACTATGTATTTGACAAAAGGTAGCATATCTTGAAAAATATTTTAAAAGATATTTTTTCATTGTATGAGTAATATGCCATTGAAGAATGCTCTTTAAAATGTATTAAATTTATTTCATTTTAATTTATTAAAGTTTATTTAATTTTAAAATTAAATTAAAATTTAATGACAATCTAAATAAAAATTTTAAAGAGTTCAATCATTTATTCTTTTTATTCAAGAGGAATTAATTCAGACAATGTGAATGAAATCTTATGGACACTAAATCTTTTAATAATATGTTTAGAGACATAAGAGTCAAAGATATTCCCATATAGTATATATTTCAAATGAAGTGTATCACTTCATGTAATTTATTTGTCTAAGTCAGTAATCTGAATGCTATTATTGACAGAGAATTATTTTCCCTCTTATTTTCTTATCAAGCCAGAAGGACTATCACAAACAAAGCAAAATGAAGACATAATAATTCCACTTTGTATTCTTGCATGCTTTTGCTTCTCATGGTTCTCTCACATTTACTATTCCATTTTATCTTATGGGTATATCTCATCTTGATTTGGTTTTATTCTTCTACTAGTCCTATAATAGAGAGCAATTAATAGCTACCTCAGCTTAGAGATTTTGCTGATATACTGATTAAAACAAAAAAAGTTTACATCTTTTATATGGATTTCCTTAACATGGAATTATTCTTAAAATGTTTTAGAAGAATATGGGGTTGACTAGTACCTTCATCCCTGCAGAAAAAAAAATATACGCATGTATATATGTATATATGCATACATGCTTGAAATCTATGAATTTGACTTTACTTGAGAAAAGGACTTTGCAGATGGAAGTAAGTTAAGGATCTTAGGATGAGTTCATACTGGATTTAGAGTAGGTTCTAAATCCAATAACAGGAGTTCTTCTAAAATCTTGTAAGAGGCAGAGGGAGGTTGGGTTACAAAGATACAGAGAAACAAATCATGTGAAGATGTAGACACAGAGATTGTGGAGTTATGCAGCCCCAAACCAAGGACCACCTAGAGCCACTGGAAATTCTAAGAGGCAAGGAAGGATTTTCCTGTAGAGCCTCTGGAGGGAGTGCAGCCCTACTGACAGGTTAATTTTAGACTGCTGACCAAAAAGTTTTAGAGAATAAGTTTCTGCTGTTTTTAAACCACATAGTGTGTGATAATTTGTTACAGCAGCTTTAGGAAAAGAATATGAAATGTATTACTTAACATGGAAATTTGTAAGTCAGTCATCATATATCATTATCTTTTTCCCAAAATATTTCCCCCAATATTTGTATAAATAATTCCTTCTGCTTGTCTGGGCTAAAATCTATAGAATTCAAAATTTTGGATAAAAAATTGGCCATATCATACAAAACATACTTATTTTTCTATTACAAATAATTTATCATGTCTATTCTTACATTCTGAACTACTGAGTTTGAAAATACTGAACAAATGCTCATAGGGCATGATGATCATATTTTTCATGAAAAAACGGATATTTTAAACCTAACTGCAAATGAGCATTAGACAATTTCAACCCATGTGTGTAATTATCTGCTTTTGGGGTCCTGAGAAAGCAACTCAGACTTTAGAGTGTGTCAACTTTCAGCAATTCCTCCCATAAAATTTTTGCTTTAGCTGGAATACATAGTGCTTTCTGAATAAAACTTGTCACACCATATTAGCATTTCTCATCAATAGTCTTCATGTGGTCAATTTTGATAAAGGCAATTATAGCCTGAGCAATGATAATCATTTCCTATCTAATAAAACAGAGTAAGTGAACATTACAACTCAACAATAATTTATAGCATTGAGCATAATCTGTGAGGTCAGGTGCAGGGGACATTTCTAACTCAGGATGATTGAATGTTCAGCTTGAGCCAAGGATTACCATTTATAGAGCCAAATTCAGGTAGTAACTTGAAAGTTCTGAAAATGGAATCTTTCTTATATTCAGTGTGTTAATGATTTCACAGAACTCTACTGGGCAGTACATCAGTAACAAACACATACTATATTATATTTTATATAGGTTAGTGTACCTTGATCATGATTTAAAAAGGGATTGTCTTGAACTTAATAGATTCTTCCACAGGCTTTACTGGAGTGTAGAGTTTTACTGGTGTCCCCTGAGTCGATTTTATCAGTCTGTAAATTGGTAAGAACTGTCTCCTAGGGGCATAGCGTTGTGCACATAGCATTGTTTCTATTTTATAGAAATAATGTAGACATGTACATGTTATAGCCTTGTAGAATTGAAATATGATGAGGTCAGTTAACTTGCATTCATTAGTCATGCACTGCATGCTCCTAGAGAAGTTCTAAGCTTCTAAGGTAATTTTAAATTGCATTTTTGCCTAGTTGTCTATGCTCAACTGGTTTCTAATTTTTTTAAGACTAATGTTTTTATCCTACATAGTGTACATCTGCATCCTAGAATATTTTTGCTTGAGTATTATCTCTTTTGATCCTTATAATCACTCTGTGAAAGAATATTTTAGAGAAACTATTATAATCTACATTTTTCAAATTTGTAAATGAAGACTAGAAGTTTATGAATTGCCCAATTTTATGATGAGATCAAAGTGGGAGCATCTCTCTGATGCTCTGTCTTAAATCCCACTTTCCTCATTAGAACATTCTAATGGGATTATAAAACATCCCTGGAGTTTAAACAAAAACTGACACAATTCTTGGAATTACCTGGAGGAATTTTTGTTGGTTGCCCAGACCTGTGATAACCTGAGCATGGATTTTTATCTATTAGGATTTTAGATATTCATATTTAGATATTAGAATATGACTTAGGAGATATGAGCACTCCTATCAAATCAGAATATAGGACCATAAAATTTTTTTAAAAAGAAGAGAAAATAAACTTCAGGCAAATATTATGTTGGTCAGAATAAGTTAGTGTGGTTAAAATACATAAATAAATAAATAAATAAATAAATAAATAAATAAATAAATAACCAACCCCCAAATGTAGTGGCTTAAAACAACAAAGGCTATTTCTCATTCACCAAATAATGTCCAAAGTGGGAGGGGGAAGCCGTCAGCTGACATCATTCACTGTGGTCATTTAGGGATCCAGTCTGATAGACTCTCTACCTTAACACATACTTCCATGATTGTCAAAGCACAGAAAGAGCATAGCTAGAGGATCGCTCTTCTGCAATCAAATACTTCATCATGGAAGTGATTTGTACCATTTCTACCTATTATTCATCCACCAGAACTAGTCATACCTGAATTCAAAGGGTTGGGCAAAGTACAATACTCAGGTGTGACTGGAAGGAGAGGGAAGCCAGATATCAGTTAGCAGTTGAAATGTTTGCCACAAAGATAAAGGTAGACTTTTCTTAAAAGGTTATGGCTAATCTTTTGGAATGTAATGTGATTCAAAGTACAATAATACTTGTAGGATCTGAGAAGTGAAAGAGGCCTTGGCATTTATTGGGGCTAGTCTCTAAACAATGCAGAACTTTTTTCTTAAATACTCTACATGAATTCTCCCTGAATATTTTCAGTGTTAAGGTGCTATTTGACCTAGTAGTTGTTATTCTACTAGACATTCTACTGGACTCTAATATTGAAGCTTATTTATGTTGCCCTAGGCTTAAATCTATGAAACTGAAGCTCTCACTTATCAACTCTTATCTGCCTTCTGAGCACCATATAACATTACAAATGGATTTGCAAAAAAAAAAAAAATCACAACACAAGCTGAAGTAGTATTTAAGGAACTGCAGACTGTAGAGCTAATCCTTGATAAACAGATGAAACATCTCCTGCAAAATTACAACTGGCTTTTAGGACCTATATTATTTCTCTACTTTATCAGGTGGTCTGCAACACTCTGTTAATTCCACAGAGGAACTCTTAATTTGGAAATACAATTTATCTTACATCTTTATACCCTTAAAAATACAATCCTGAAAGCACAAATCAAATATCACATTACAACCAGTAGGATGTTTATCAAAAAGGAAAAAAAAATAGTATCAGTGAGGATGTGAAGAAACTGGAACTCTTCCAATTGCTAATGGGAGTGGAGAATGGTGAAACTCTGTGGAAAACAGTATGGTGGTTCCTCAAAAAATAAAACAGAATTACCATATAATCCAGCAATTATACTTTTATACCTAAAATAATTGAAAGCAAGGATTTTAACAAATATTTGCGCATCCATTTTCATAAGAGCAATATTGACAATAGCAAAAAGGTGGAAACAATCCAAATGTCCATCAAGAAATAAACAGAAAACAAAACATGATGTGTATGTGTGTATACACACACACATATATATATACATATACATATAGTATACACACACACAATGTAATATTATTCAGCATTAAAAAAGAAAACCTTACACATGCTACAACATGAATGAATATTGAAGACATTATGCTAAGTGAAATAAGCCAGACACACATATACACACACATACAGACAAATATAGTATAATTCCACTTATCTGAGTTGTCAAATTTGTAAAAACAGAAAGTAGAAAGTCCCCAGGAGCTAAGGGGATTGGAAAATGGGGAGTTATTATTTGATGAGTATAGAGTTTCAGCTTGGGAAAATAAAAATAAGTTCTGGAGATGGATGTTGGGAATGACTGACTATACCATAACATGAATATATTTAATGCCACTAAACTATATACCTAAAAATTGTTAAAATGATTTTTAAAAATATGTATGCTTTACAACAATAAAAAAAAGAAAAAAAATGCAAGTCTGGTTCATACTGAAAGATTTTTTTAAAGCTTTAAAACAATTTCCCAAGAGACTTCATCAGATGTGTTTGATTCACACATGCAAAATATACATGCAATTAAGGAGAGGTCCAAAGAAACTGTCAGCATAAAAATGAAGATCTGATAAAATAAATGTCTAATCCAAGGATACTTGACCATGACTTAGAGTGGGAAATGGATCACCTATTGCTACAGTGCTCATAATATGCAAACAGCAGTCTATATAGGATCTACTCAAATTATGCATGCTTTTCTAAATTACAGAATTCTAAATTCTGTCCTAACACAGACAGAAAGTGATAACAAGGATAAGATTTACCTATTAGATTATTTGTTTAGAGTCTATCAGTCTCACAATATCTGTTAAATAAGAATACTACTCAATTTGAACTTAATTCCAAGTGAAAATATTGCCCACAATACTAGTATTTTACCAAATAACTCAGTTCCAATATTAATATACCCAGCTTTTCCTCTCTTGACTGAAATGAGCTGCTGTTATCTATCTTTTCTTCCCCCAAACAGTGTACTGCATTGGTGTTTTATTGCTTCAAGAGGTAGGAATCCAAGAAATGAAGCAACCTACAATCATCTGTCCATACAGAGGATTGATATTTCATGTGACCCCAATTTGCCCTCATCTCTGGCTTTCACTTTCAAAGTCGAGTTGCCTGGTACTCTTGGATTCATGCCTGATTCAAGTTTGATTATTGTCATCAGGAGAGCAAATCTCTCCATTCCAAAGACATCTGAGTAAGAAAGAGCCACAAGATGAAGTGATGCTGCAATAAAAGAAAAGCTTAAATCCTCCAAAAGAAATGTTTGTGTAAAATGGTAATTAGGAAAGGAGGGAGTGAGGAGAATGTAGAATGCAGACCGAAAGGCTGAGCCAGACCTGGAAGGGTATGGCGTCAAGAGCAGCTCGCCTCTTGCATTCCTGATAAAGCATTAAGTTTAGGAGAGAAAGATTACAGACTCTGCATGGAAATTATTAGATAGAGAATGTTTGGAATTAAGGGTTGTTTCATAGGTGGGTTCTCACAAAAGATTTTCCTTCATCAGTTATGCTTATTCCACTTTTGGCCTTTTATCTTTTCACTTTATTTCCACCCTTTCATTCATCTTTCCTTCCTTTCTTCATCATTCCTTTTTACCTTCTAGTCCTTCATTCTTTTTAAAATCTCCCTTTTAAATTACTTGCTTTCATTCATCATTATGCATTAGTTCCCCTTGCCTTAATTTTGCATTAATTCTACCCTCTACCTCCCACCAACCCAACTCCATGACCCACTGATTATATTGTCTTTCCCTTGTCCATTACACCATCCAGTCCCTGGTATTCTACCGTAGGTCTTCATAAGCATGGCCATTTTAATAACACTTTGATTTTAACTTATCCTTAATGCCTATATCATCTGCTTTCGTAAGTATGTTTTTCAGTCTCACATAAGGAATAACTAGTTCATGAACTTGATTGTTCTTTTTTCTTTATGTGCAATTTCACAAAGGTGGTTTCAATTTAAAGGAATCCATTCTATATTAGTTTTCTATTGTTAGTGTAACAAATTACCAGAAAGTTAACAATTTAAAATATCACAAATTTATTATCTTACAGTTCTTTAGTTCAGAAGTCTAGCATTGATCAGGCTAAAATCTAGGTATCAGCAGTCTGCCTTCCTTCTGGAGGCTTCAAGAGAGAATCCATTTTCTTGTCCATTCAAGTTATTGACAGAATTCAAGTCCTTGCAGTTGTATAACTGAGATCCCCATTTTCTTGCTGGTGTTCCCAGCTTTTAGAGCTTACCACATTCCTCTGCACATGGTTCCCTTCCTTCATCTTGAAAGCCAGCAATGGTGGTTTGACTCCCTCACAATCCAAAACACTTCTGCCTCTTCTTTCCATTGTTGCTTCTCTCTGACCTAATATTCTACCAACCTCTTCTACTTTTAAGGACTCAAGTGATTAGACTGGGCCAATTTACCTAATCCATGATAGCTTGATAGCTTTCCTTCTAGTGTCTCAGGTTTCTCTGCTCTACTTATTTTCATTATAATTTTTATTCAATAAAGTATATCATACCCAAAGACTTACAAGAACAGTCAGACTCTGAAGAGTCATTATTGTGTCAGTCAGGATCCAGAAAGAAGAAAAGGAATTTTAAAGAAAAACTGTTGAAGGAAACTAAGATGTGAGGCATCAAAGTTTAGAAACAATGGGAACGCATTTTAACCCCAGGCCTAAAGAAGAAGGGGAGAATATTAATGTTACTGGAGCCTTAGGAGAACTGGAGACATGGACAAGGGGCTACTTAACCTGAGCTGTTACTGTAGTCAAACACAACTACTTTCAGAATTATGGCAACAGCACATACTGGTTGGGGGTGGGAGGAGAAGTATTTCCACATCTCTCTCCAGCACTCTGATATTGTCACCTTATTCCTCTAGCCAGATCTTATCAGAAACTAGAAATAAGAAAGTATGACAGTGGAGTCTAAAAGGGTTAGAAGCTCTTTTACCCCAGGCATGGTACAGTAAAAGGATGGAGATTAGATATGTGTGAAAGTGGTGGACTGAAGGAAACAAACAAGATTAGTTAGCCTAGTAAAACAGGATGGACATTTTTTTTTTCTATAAATGACCTTATAGTACATACTTAGAGCTTAGTGGACCACAGAGTCTCTGTTGCAACTACTTAACTATGCCTTTATAAAGAAAAAGCATCTGTAGATAATACATAAGTGAATAGGTGTGGCTGAGTTCCAAAACATTTTATTTACAAAAACAAAAGGCTGGACAGATTTGGCCCCTGAGCCATAGTTTGCTAGATCCTGATTTAGGGCATAGGCATTGGAGTCAGTTGGAAAGTGTTAAATCTGTGTCCCATAAATTCAGAGCTCAGACGGCTTGTTAACACCAAATATCTATCCTCTCCTACTGTCAGGTAAAGATGACATTTTCTAACCTTCCTCATACTGAGGAATAGCTCTGTGGCTAAGTCCTAGCCAGTGGAGTACAAAGAATTGAGATCTACAACTGCTACATGGTTTTCTTAGAGGAAAGGGCCATGATTTTTCCTCTGCTTCCCCTTTCTTCTTTCCTACTAGTTTGATTTTGGACTTGGTGGATGTGATGATGACTCATCTTTGAACATGCAGAGAAAAACAATGTCCTAGAGTATAGAGGATAGTGGAAAAATTAAGTGTAAGTAGCCTGTGTTGCTAGCATCTTGAAGCCACCCTGCGAGTCCCATGGTTAGTTATTCTGATTTTAGGGAAGTTTCATAAACATGTGTCCTATTTAAGCTACAATTCCTTCCAGGCTTTGATTCAGCAGTTACTTTTATCATTTGAGTGGTCTCTAAAACTTAGTTTATTCTCCTATAAAATAGGAGTATTACTGCTATATAGGATTGTTGTGGAGCCTTAGTAGCTTTGTCAACAGGGACATACCAGACATTCAGTGAAATATCTAAGGAAATGATATCAAGAGCCCATTATTATATTAGGCACTGTGAGAAATACTAATTAAATATTGGAGACAATATAATCTAATTTGGAATATGATTCCATTATTATTCATTCTTGTGCCCTCCGAAGAGCTCCTTATAAGTTATCTGGAAATGAAAGAGGAGGGCATATAATTAGAAATCAAAATTAAATTGTGTGTTTTACCAAATATCCTTGATTTTCTTCATGCTGGGGTTCTGAAAAGCATGTTCTAAGAAGATTATCACAAAGCAAATCACACTCCAACAAAGAAACAATTGAGTGTTTAATCACTGCCAAGGACTGAGAGTAAAATGAGTCATAAATGTGATCATCACATTTCTTTCTTTTTTAAGATTTTATTTATTTATTTGACAGAGAGGGACACAGCGAGAGAGGGAACACAAGCAGGGGGAATGGGAGAGGGAGAAGCAGGCTTTCCGCGGAGCAGAGAGCCCGATGTGGTGCTCAATCCCAGGACCCCGGGATCATGACCTGAGCTGAAGGCAGATGCTTAATGACTGAGCCACCCAGTTGCCCCTCATCACATTTTTTTCTTAACATATAGTCCAAGGAATAAAACAACTTTTACAGATCAAAGTCTTCACAGGCATTAGAAATCTAATCTAGACTCACAATCTCACAAGTGAGAAAACAGTTCCAGAGAATTTGATGAGTTTATAAACTTTCCAACTGGGTATCATCTTCCTTTCAGAATAAGAGAGAAATTCCCTAAAGCAAAAATGATTTTGCAAAGGAAGATCAAGGCAGAGGAATAACATGCACTAAGCATGCAGGTTGTTGAGGAAATTTTCTCTTCCCAGCTCTGCAAAGAATCAAGCTACCCGCTCCTTTATGTTTCCAAATCACTTCCAACTGCATCTTCCCTAAATCTTTTGATCTGTATTGGTATTAGTATTACAATAATTTGAATGGACTTTAGAATAGAATATTTAAATAAATTATTTAATAAATTCCTTAGTTGTTCCTCATAGCATATAAAAGTACACTAAATTGCTTTGGTATTCTCCCCAAGCGTACTGTGAACCACTCCAGATTAATCTCATTGCACCCCCTTTCTTTACCACAACCCCTAGCCCAATCTAGTTATGCAAATATATGCAGTTCTCTCCAGTATTTCCTTGTTTTTCATGTCCCCAAGCCTTTGGTAACACATATACCTTTTGCTAAAATGTTTTGGCCTCCCATTACTCCCCTGGTTTATTTCTATCTGCTATTCAGGCCTTAGTGCAGTATCTTCTTCTGGTCCTCCTGGGTTAGGTGCCCCTTACATATTCTATCATGTTATGATAATTTCTACTTGTCACCACTCTTGTCTTTTATCTGAGTGTTCTCAGATGCTCAACCAATGTTCAAAGCCACAGCTATAATTAGAGATTAGAATCTAGGTTTTTTTCACTCTCAGTGAAAGGTTGGTGAGGGAAATTTGCTATATACAATTTTTTAAAAAGTAACTAATGACTTAGGGTCATAATAATATGCTAAACATGTGGAATAAGCCAGTATGTTCTATAGCATACAAAGAGGGAGAGAAAAAAACTTCAGCTGTGATGAGTGAGAAAGGCCTAATGGAGAAAGAATCATTGATTTAACTGAAAACTATATATACTTCCAAATGCTCACAAACAGGTAGACAATTTTCAAGAATTTGGGGGTTACAGGGGCACCTAGGTGACTCAATCAGTTAGGCATCTTTCTTTGGCTTGGGTCACCAACACAGGGTC
Source organism: Callorhinus ursinus (assembly GCF_003265705.2). Classification (NCBI taxonomy): domain Eukaryota; kingdom Metazoa; phylum Chordata; class Mammalia; order Carnivora; family Otariidae; genus Callorhinus; species Callorhinus ursinus. The sequence continues at coordinate 41,943,330 of NW_027397063.1, forward strand.
CTGGGATCAAGCCCCACATCGGGCTCTATGCTCAGTGGGGAGTCTGCTTCTCTCTCTTCCTGATCTCTCTCACTCTTGCTCTCTCTCAAATACATAAATAAATAAAATCTTAAAAAAAAAGAATTTGGTCGTTACAAAAAAAATGAGCAGAAAAAAAGGTAAGAAGTAACATAATTTATTTTTGCAATATACTTGCTCGGAGAAATGTTTAAATTATCATGACAAATAATATCATGCTATATTTTCATTCAGTTAGTTAATATGCATTTCCTGAAGATTTCTCTCTGGGGACTGGGTCAGGTTTTGCATAGCAGTATGTTTGTCCAAGTGGCTTATGCAGAAATCAGAAGACAAATGATCTCAGCATAATCCTGGCACACTCCTTTATCTCCAACTATTTTTAATTTCTATAAATTCAAATAATCTCTTTGACTCAGATTTTTCATTTGTAATAAAAGCTAAGTGGTTATATTTTAATCTCAGAGATGATAGGTTAAGATTTCATCCCAACCAAGGGAAATTCTAGGAGACATTTATTCTGAACACTGACTTTAGGACATATCTAAGCTGGTGACATTGAGTATCAAGGAAAATAGTACAAAGGCAAAGCAATTCATTTGAAATCACTATGATGATGAGGTAGAGGATTCATTAAAATACATTTAACCCATATTTAGTGAGCACCGAATATATGTCAGCACTGTGTGTGAATTAGAGATCAATAGGGCAAGTGACACAAGCCCCTGCTTCAATGAGCTTATAGTTGGCTAGAACATGATGTTAAAACAGTGAACGGGCATGGGTTCAAGCTTCAGACTATACATTTGGTTGCATTCCATGCTTTAACTAACCCACTAGAACTCTTCTAGAAATAAAAAAAAGTACCATTGATCACAAGGTGACATCTCAGAGTGCAGTTGGTTCAGTTTACAGATGTCATTTTCAATACAATGGCAGAGGAAACAGATTCATATCTGAATGAGTCTGACTCCTGTTTAAGTTTGGCCCATGATAATCCAAAAATCAATCACATTTCTTCTAGGCCTGGTTAAAAAAAATCAATTCTGCCACTGAGGCGATCTATTATGTTAAAACAAATATTGGGCTAGGTGACAGGGGACTGGCTCTCAAGTTTGGGGGCAGTTTTGACTCAATAGGTGATTTGAAGGTGTATATTTAGTCTGAATTTCAGTTTCTTCACCTGAAAAATAAGGGTTTGCTATATGAACTCCTACCTTTCTTCTATTCAAAAATTTCATAAACCTTAGATTTTCTATATTATTCTTTTTTTAAACTTTTATTTATTTATTTGACAGAGAGAGCACAAGTAAGCAGAGCAGTAGATAGAGGGAGAGGGAGAAGCAGGCTCCCCGCTGAGCAGAGAGCCCGATGCAGGGCTCAATCCCAGGACCCTGGGATCATGACCCGAGCCGAAGGCAGAGGCTTAACCAACTGAGCCACCCAGGCACCCCTCTATATTATTCTATATCTCAATGTTCTCCTCTGTTTAGGAATTCTTAAAGTATTTGCAATCTTGTTAATCTAACAGTAGTCCTTTCATGCTTATAGAAGCTAGTGTATGCTCAATTTAAGAATACAGCTGAGGTATTCTGAAACTGGTCTTTTCACATCTTCCACTAAGATAAAAAAAACAAAAATCAAAAAAACAAAAAAAAATGAGTCTCTTTTAAAGGGTAAAGAAAATGCAGAAAACTTTTTTTGTTTTTTTTTTACATAAATGATTGAGTGTCTTGACTCATCAATAATACAATAAGCAACTAGAGGTCAGGGACCCTGGCTTTTACTTTCTTTTATTCTCTACAGTGATAAGTACACTAATGGAAGTAATCAAATCTTAGTAAAGTATGTGCTATTTAATAACATTAAGAGTTATTAAAGATAACCCTAATAAAGGAGTAGGAGATGACAGAACCATTAATGAAATAAAAATATTTTTTTAAATAAACACCTACTGCCTATCTCTAATATGCCAGAAGATTGTCATTATGATGTCCTTTGTCTTCACTCAACAGTTGGAAATACTTTCACCAAAGCTTTTAATGCATTTCAAAATTGATTTTTAAAGAATGGACCTAAGTAGCAAGTCTAAGTCAGATCTTGCACTAGCTATTATTATTTTGTTTGTAGGAATCTGGTTGGTAGAACTTATTTGGAACAGATGCAATTTTGACTTTGAAATCTTTTTAATCTCACAAAACCATAAAATGTGTTTCTTGATTCAGCTCAACAAGGTATGTTCATTGTTATCAACGTGTATGTCTGATCATGTCTAGAGAGTAAAACCCTGTTGTGCAATTACCTTTGGGGTTCAAGAAGCTGAGTTTTGAGGTGGAAGCTGCACCCAGAGCCTCTAGGAAACCCAGGGCAAGGTTATATGTCATTGTCTTCTTCCCATGTATGCCTTATTGTCATTATAAGATGCAGAACTAAAACAGTGCTTATTTCCACAAGAGATTCAAGATCAATTTTTTAGTAAAATATGTGTCAATTTGGAGATTAAAGGAGAAATTCAACATACACTGGAAAAGCATTGTGCAGCCTGTCAAATGCAGATCTGTTTAAATTCCAAGTGACCCCTTTGCACCTGAACTTGCCAATCCACATGATGCCATGATTAAATTTTATAGAGTTCAATTTAAATACTACATTAATGCAACATTAAGGTTGACATTTTTAATCATTAATAGTTCTAAGCCAAATAATTCAGAGTCACCTTTCATAGCCACTGTCACTGAGGCAAATTTATACCTCACTTATTTTTATAATGAATTCAGCACAAAAATTGAATATATGCACACAAACCAAAATATTTTTTTTCTCCTCAAGAAGCATGTAATTACCAGGGCTTTTCAAATATAGTACAAAGCAAAAGGACAATTTCACATTTATCAAGTTCATTTGATGAACATAGATGAATCCAGATAGCTGACATGTGGGAACCTGATTTCATATCTTAAATTTACCAAATAATTAATAACATTTTCTGTATTTTACTATGCCAGAATTACTTAACTACAGTGACAGAGGTTAAGTATCCCATGTTTTGGTTAGTTTACATTTGACTGGGTGAGGTAGTAAGACACAAGTTTTTACATGGAAATAGAAATGATTTGTATATGCTTATAATCTATTTTTGAAAGCATTAGCTATAGAATATTGAGGTTACAGGGTGATTAGTTTCTCAGTTCTTACCAACTGATCATGAATTAATTTTTGACTTGTTTGAAACAATCCATTTTCAGTAAATTTACTATTATTGGTTGTTCAGCCATGATCCATTTTCCCCACAGTTCTTCCTAAATAGTTTTTGATTTTGAGTGTTTTCCTTCTTCAAGTAGTTTACATGCTTTAGACCTGTGCTATGAATGTAGTAGCCACTAGCTACATGTATCTATTAAATTTAAATTGACTAAAATTGAATAAAATAAAAGACATTAGGCTATTTCACATGCTTGATAGCCACATATGGTTAGTAGCTGTCACACTGAGCAGTGCAGATATAGAACATTTCCATCATTGCAGAACATTCTATTGACAGTGACAAGTTTAGATCTTAATGCTAGCTCCTCGGGAAAAAAAAAAAAAAAACTAGATTGAATTAAATCACACACACACACACACACACACACACACACACACCTTTCCACACCAATGTCAAGGTAAACTTTAGAATTCTTGATAGAAATGCTGGAAAGGTAAAACCGAGTCTTTGATAATATCAGCATTCTGAACATATAAACCCTGAAGCCTGCCCAACCTCTGGACTTTCCAGATAGATGACTCAATTAATTCCCAATAATGTTTAAGCCAAGTTTGGATTTTGTTTTGATTTTAATTACTTGCTACATTTAGACATTTCAGTGGTATAATGTATAAGTACTTATATAGTACACAATTTTATTATCATTATGCTAAGCAGTGTTGAAAATTATAAATGTAAAACAGGCATGGATATACTTTCAAAGAATTTGTCCTTTAACTGTAGAAGAAAGATATATTACATATTTAGATATTAAATTCTCTAGAACAGGCTATGAGTACATTTAAAATTCATAAAGAAAGGTCACTGAGGCCTGGACTGTTCATGAATATCTAAAGATTGAGGTCTAGCTTAACTCAGCCTTGAAGGATGGTATGGGTTGGCTGAGAGCAGATGAGCTCATTCTAGTCCACTCTAAGTTGGCAGTTCTGGCTAATAATTAAAAGGTCTGTTTTGGGTACCACTAACAGAAAGCATTACTTCTATATTCATTACCAGTTCAAATTTCAAAAATATGAAATGTGTGCTATAATTATTCACTTTTATGTTAAATGTGAATTGTGTCACTAAACATGAAAGCAGAAAGAGAATCAAGGTTCAGAAGTGCAGAAAATGCAAATAATTTCTTTCTTTTCTTTTTTTCCACTGTCACAAATCTGTCTATGGTGACAAGCATATACAGTAATAGCAGCAGTATTTACACTAAAGATAATACCACTACTACTAAAAATATAATAAAAACATTTTAAATTACTTCTCAGTGCTTAACAAGTCTTATTTAATTATGAAAAATATCTATAGTAAAATATTACAGATGAGGAGGCTGAGATTCAGAGTTTAGTAAATTGCCAGAGACCACACCTTTAGTAAGTGATAGAGTCAAAGTTCCAACCCATTGTCTGACACCAAAGCAAACATATTGAACTATTATGCTATAAAATGCAGATATTTCATTCCTTGTTATTAAGGTTAAAATGTCCACATAATGAAAAGTAACTTCATTAGTGGAAATATTAAGAGATTTGGATATTTAGAGCTTTTTTGCTACTAAACATGCTTGAGTAAAGATAATTTTGCTCAGAAATACAGTTTTAAAAATTTATATTTTGAGTCTCTAAAAGCTTACACAGTACTTTTACCTAGATTGCCATGGTGGACAGACTCTAAGGCAGCCCCAGTGATCCCAGTCTCCTATGTTGGTTTGCCTAGAAACTTGCTTCTAAATGATATGTTATAGCAAAGGTGATGGGATGTTACTTCTGTGATTAAGCTATAAGAGTTGTAAATTCTATCTTGCTCTCCGCTACTGGCTTTGATGAAGCAAGCTACCACTGTGGAGGCCCATCTGTCAAGAAACTGAGGGTGGTTTCCAGTCAACAAGTGGCAAGGAACTGAGGCCCTCAGTCCAACAGTCTTCAAGGAATTTGAGGCCTACCAACAACCACAACATACAACAACAGTTTGGATGTAGATCCTTCCCCACTTGCATCTTCAGATGAGATCTCAGCCCTAAGTGACACTTTGCAGCCTTGTTAAAGACCCTGAAGCAGAGGATCCATCTTAGTCATGTCTGGATTCCTGACCCAAGGAAACTGTGAGATAATATAGGTGTGTGTTGTAAGTCTGTAAGTGTGTATTAACTTCTTATACAATAATAGATAACTATTACTATTACCATTACCAATTTGATTATTAGCAAAACCTGGGAAGTAGGTCAAGAAATACTTCTATTTTTATTTAGCAAAGGAGAAAACCAAGTGTGTGATAAGTTACGTTAATTAACCCAGGATTATTTTTAATATTCTTTCCTACTCCTGTCAATAAGGCAATTCCTTGCACTAGATTTAAATGTTTAGAAAAGTGGAAGGGTATGTTTTACCTTGCCTATGGTGGAAAACATCTTTATTTGTATGACCTAAAAAATAAATGCAAATGGTTTGATTTGAATATCTGATCTTGGTTTTAGATTGGTTCATCATAGTCACTTATTTCAATGTCCAATCTCAGTGATTAGACATTCACATAAACACAAGCTGCAAGGTTTAAAAATGGATTTTATAGATAGTCCTGACTCCTTTCATTGCATTCTTCCACCTCAACACCTCAGGCAGCTAGCTATCCTCATTATAATGGATTTAGGCTTATTGTTTAAAAAAATCTAGATCATGCACCAACACAAAGTGGGCAATATGAATATATATAAAGGCCAAGTGATGGCAGTCTGGATGCCATATTTGTGTTGGTTATAAATAGGAATACAAAACTGATTATTTCATATATATTTTCTCTTAGGGAACAGGATCCAGCTAAGTGGTAGAGGGGAAATATATTTTTGCTAGTGGAGCAAAACTGGATAATTCACACTGAACAACATAACCTCGCAACCTAGCTTATCTGGTTTATCCATTAGTTTTGGCTAATAGCTACCCGCAAAGTTCACTGGGTGATGGTATTATGACATCATGCTCTAGCTATGGTGGTCAAATACTATATTAGATACAGTTTGGGAAATTTACTTTTTTTTTTTTTTGCTGAGGATTTATTAGCATTAATGTCTAATATTGTGCATGTTACCACACAAAGGATGATTGAGAGAAAGCTTGGCAATTATCTGATATATATTATATTCTTTACATTTTCAACTTTCACACAGGCTTAATTTATGCCACTATGATTAGAGTTGAAATTTGAGCTTTCAAACTACATTTTCGCTAGCCGCCTGCTGGTGCCGTCTTAATCTGCTTCTGCCAGTAAAGGTAGGATGTGTCTCTCACCTATCAACCCTTCAAAAAAGGGCAGGGATATACAATTCCTTGAATTCTTAGTGGAACCAGAAGCAATCTATAATTACTGTTATGTGCTTGTTTTGCTAAAGTGCTTGTTTATTGTTTCTTTCGACCCTATTTTTTTTTAAAGATTTTTTTTTTATTTGAGAGAGAGAATGAGAGGCAGAGAGCACGAGAGGAAAGAGGGTCAGAGGGAGAAGCAGACTCCCCGCCGAGCAGGGAGCCCGATGTGGGACTCGATCCTGGGACTCCAGGATCATGACCTGAGCCAAAGGCAGTCGCTTAACCAACTGAGCCACCCAGGCGCCCCTCTTTCGACCCTATTTTTAAGTGAATTTCATGTAATGATGATGAAACTTGCACCAGATACGTATGATTAGGAGTCAATTAGTGATATGAAGGCACCTACAGCAAGAACATTCAAGATATTTCAACCATGTCCTTGAAGTCACTCTATCACTATCTGTATGTAATGTGATAATTTCACTAAATTTCATTTTTTCAATTGTAGAGTGAGACTTAATGTGCTATGAGCCTCTGAAAAATATTTTTGAGTAATATATAACCCTTCATAGTAAAGACTTTTTGTCTAATTCACATAGATTTAGACAGTTTTTGAGAATAGAGTCATTGATGCCAGTTAAAATGGATGGTCTAACTTAGTGTAACCGCCTAGTGTAACTTGGTTAAATAATATGAGTATTCAGAGGGACAACAATGTAGCTATCCCCCGTTTCTTTCCCATAAGTAAAATCTTAATGTAGGAATAAATGATGATTTTTCTTCTTCATATATACTAGTATGAACTTGTGCTTTCAGTCTTAACAACCACAACAATCTGACAAAAGAATACACACGTACACATAGTTTGCATGTCTGTTTGTTTGCTTGTTTGTTTAAGAAGAGATAAACAGTTATGGCTATGAGTGCCTTTTATCTCTCACTAACACCTGTTCAGTGCCCTGGGATGGCTTTTGAAAAGTATTCACTAGATTCTATTTTCCTAAAACCAACATTGTTCATAATATCTCAGTAGTTTATATTTGAGCAAAAAGCAGTATAATAATAGGGTTTTTTTCATAAAAATTGAATAATATAAATGAAAAGAAAAGAATTGTCACAATTATATCTAGAAGCATTGGAATGGAAAGCAATAAAACAATAAAATGGCCATTTCAATGAAGATAAATAGCACTATAGTTTTGAACTGATTATATGAGATATAAGAAAACTGAGAGTTTATATCAGTGTATTAATACACAAAGTTGTAGTTACAAAAAGTATAATGATGGAACAAATTTGCAACTTCCTGATTAATGCAATCAACCTATCATCTCTAATTCCATTATTTAGCCCAAAGTAGCTTTTCCATTAATGAAATTAATGAAGCAATTTCCAAATGTAGGTTTTATGTATGAGCTATCCCATATTGATATTCATATATAGCTTATGTATTAATGTATATATGCATATATACATAAATGCTTAAGTTTGTAACACTTTACAGGGATGATTTCATTGGCCAAATCACCATTTAAGTATGTTCACTCAATTGAATTAACTATTTCCCCTAGCAATCTCCTGTGAACATGGAACTATTGATATCCTTTTTCTCATCATTGTGAATTATGTCTGAACTCAAAGTCTTGCTAGGTTAAGTACCCAGAAATTTCATTTTCAAAATTATTTGGAATTCTTAAGATTAAAAGATACTATAATATATATTAACTTGGCAGTCTTGTGATATATATCTTACTAAACAACTTTTTCATTCAGTAATTTTGTATTTTCAGGCATGGAGTTAATCACAATTATGCTCTTGTTCTGAGTACCTATGAGTATTCAGGAGTATAAGGTATGGTAAGTTATTACTTCCATTCCATATAAACAGAGAGGATGGGACCAGCGAGTCAGAGTCAGAATAAAATGCACAGACAAGTTTCTCATACATAACTTTGACAATAGTATCTTGGACTAGTAATTCAATTATAATGGAATACCAATAGCATTGAAAAAGCATATAACATGGTTAGAAATTTACTCTTCATTACTGTGTAAAAAATATGTTCTAGAGGGGAGGGGGATGGGGGGATGGGTTAGCCTGGTGATGGGTATTAAAGAGAGCATGTACTGAATGGAGCACTGGGTTTTATACGCACACAATGAATTATGGAACACTACATCAAAAACTAATGATGTAATGTATGGTGATTAACATAACATAATAAAATTTAAAAAAATATGCTCTTTTCTTCCTGTATGACTTGTAAACAGCAAAAGAAATCCTTTGGGATGAAATAGCATAAAATAATAAAAGGCTTTCTTAAATATAACTGCTTTTGGGATGAATTTCCCTGGCTTAGTCTCCTTCCAGCTTTCATAGATATGCAAGGCAGGTCCCAGAAGTCTGACTAAAAGAAAAATAGGGGGAAGATTTTTATTTTCAGGAAAGTGATTTTCTCATGTAGCTTTTGGCTATCTAAAAAAATGTTCTTTTACCTTAATTTTCCTATTCTATCAGGTTGCATTTTTGCACTATTTTAAAGGGGACAGAGCCCACAAATCCAGGCTAAATTTTGTCAACCGAACAACACCAAATTGGATCAAAGACAGTCAGCTCATTTGAAGCTTGTAAATATCCCTTCATTTCCCACACACTTGAATTGCATTCAAGTTCTTTGGCAAAAGTTCTATTATATATACTATAGATATATATCTATCTATAACACATATGCAATACCTGTATATCTTTAATATCTATGATATGTATGTATACAGTTCCATGCATATATGTATATACAGATACATATTTTATCTATATCTATCTATATCTACATATATATTTCTAAGTATGTCCAGAGCAGAAGAGATACCATCATGGAAAATTCCTGGGATTCAAGAAATAAGAAGGCGTCATGTTTCTTATGTAATAATCTCCTAAATACCATCACAAAAAATAGGCATTACTGAAGTGCCAAGTATTAAAGTGGCTTCATTGTGTGGCCAAGAGCTGTTCAAACTTTCCCTTTAAAGTGAAGTAAGGAGATGTTGATAGAATCTAAAATAATATTCTCACCCTTGTTTGATTTAGTGTATGACTTGAAGGCTGCCATAGATTTGTTCAATGGACCTTGATGGATGTTTCCAGTCATTGCTTCTTTTCTAGTTGTATCAAGGCCAAGGTCCACCAGATGTCAGTACAATATAAATAATCCAAATTCTTATACTTAAACATCAAATATAGAAGACAAAAAAAAGAAATGGCCATAAAACAAAACATTTCATTGAATTTTAAAAGATTTACCTATATCAAATAGGAAAAATTGAAAAACTGCTCAATATAACCTGCAATATGATTTTTTAAATATTTTTTCTCTTCCTAGGAGCTTTCTGTTACTGTAACTGATAAAGCTGGCTTTATATTTCTCCTCCTTCTTCTTGTTTCATTATCATTCAATTGTAGTTTTTGTCAGATGACTTCTTTATTCACTGATGGTTTTATGTATTAACATTTCCACAGAATACTTTCTCTTGATTATTTTTTCTCTTCTAGAAAAAGAGTCAAATCATGACAGCAGTGTATTCCCTAAGAATTTCTTTATTTGATCAGGTAAACTAAAGGTAAATGTGTCTAACACATGTTGGCAATGTGTTGAACTCTTGGATGTTTAGATATACCAATGGATTTTTTTTCAAATATTTTTGGAATTATCCTTTGGTTGTTGATGAGAAAGTTGTTAATTTATATCATTCACACACACATGCGTGCAAACATACACACACACAGACACACAGACACACACACACACACACAGTGTACTTATTGAAAAAGATTCAGTAGGAGGGAGAGAAAAGTATAGTCAAGCCCATCTTTGCCTCTCTTTGTTCATGGATTATTTGCATGTAAAGTCCATGAGAGAGGGTTTGCTCCTACTGTTCAGCATAAATGGAACTCTCCTTCTCTCTGATTTGTTTTCTTTCTTTCCAAATGATGCCACTCAACATGGTGTGTACTTCACTTTCCCAATGCTGATACCTATGTTTTATCATACCTACTGTGACTACTGCATAGAGATATGTAGTAAAAGAATATGAGAAATGGACAAGGTAATTTCACCTTTCATGCTTGCAATTCTTAATGATAAGCTTTTGCCAACTTGAAAATTACCCCATAAGCAACATTTTCAGCTACTATTATTTCCTTGCACTAAACACAAAAGCCATCACCTCATTCCTTTAAGGAAATGGTCAAATCAGTGTCTTTGTCTAATACTTAGGTAATTCTTTCATCAGCCTTTGACTATGCCCAAATCTATTTTCATGTCTCTTTTCACACCAAATTTAAATAAATGAAGTGCCTACTTTTTGTGCTACATTCTGTGAATTCCATTAATTTACAATCTAGTCAAAAGGACAAATCATGTGAAAGAAGTAAAAGAACATGCTGGAACTACTGGAATGTAATTCTCTATAGGAAACAGAAAACTTGCAGAATATAAATGGCTCAGATCAACTTGAGAGGAGCAGTTAAGTTGGTATGAACTCAATAAAGGTAAGAAAACTCATAGCTCAACCATCTGAGGAATGATGATCTAAATCTCATCAGTAAAGTGCTGGCAAAATATGAAGGAAAGGTTAAGAAATTCTAAACAAAATATTAGTAAATAACATTCATTAATCTATGGGAAAAAACATAAAAGATACTGCTTTCAAACATATCCCATTTTTTCAAAGGAGAAAAACATAATTATTTAAATAAATTTGGGGGAATTCCCCAGGAAGCCAGCACTCTTATTGATGTTTACTTAGGTCCTGCAGGCTTCTTGGTCTCACTTCTTATGGGGAAAGGAGGCCCAGCCAAGGCCATAGAGACTACAGACATGCCCACTTCCACACCAAGACACAATGCCATGGTCAGTTGGTAAAGGATGTTGTTCATTCTTCCACCCTTCAAGTGCATGGGAGGCCACCATCCACCTGAGTGGTGGGGTCCTCTGACTGGAAAAGCTACTTAAATAGATTTTTAAGATATGATTTAACATTCATGACTTCAAATAAAATTTTTAGTAAATAAAAATAAATGGGAATTTCCTTGACTTAAAGAAAGGCAAAAGCAAAACACGTATGGCAAGGGTTCAAACCCTCTCCCAGGTCAGAGAAAATAAAAAGATATCTGGGATCACCATGATTCCTATTTCACTATAATCTGCATACAAATCATTCAATCTCATCTTCTTCCCACCACCTCTTCCCCATGTAACATCCCTATCTTCACCACTTGCTCAATGGGTCACTGCCATCTTCCTGTCCCTTAATTCCACTGGCTGCCACTATCCTTCCTTCCCAGGATTAGATGTTTATTGTGCCAGCTGGGACAGGAGCTATGGGAGATTTCACACCTAGGGTCAAACGGGCTGTATCCGTGGAAGTTCTAGTCTCTCCTGCTATATCTGGAGCCATATGAAATCACAGAGCACAGGGCAGAAAATCTGGCTTCCAGAAAAAGGTTTCCTAGAAATGTCTGGTAACACAACTCAAAAGTTTAAAAGAGTTAATGCCCTATGGGACAATAAGACAAAGGAAGACTCAGAGATGGCAGATAAATGCTACTCCCTTCTCTCCGTTGACAAAGTGCTTGCTGTAAGAGGCAAAGATTACATATAATCTATTCAGAAACTTCCTATATGATAAAGAGATTTGATGTTTTCTTCTTTGTTGTATTAACAAAAGTTTTAACCTAATTTAAAATGTTAATTTAATAATGTTAGTTTTGTTAACAGGTAGGTAGCATACTATTTTTTATTATTTTTTTAAAGATTTCATTTAATTATTTGTCAGAGAGAGAGAGAGCACAAGCAGGGGAAGCAGCAGGCAGAGGGAGAAGCAGGCTCCCCACTGAGCAGGGAGCCCAATGTGGGACTCCTCCCAGGACCCTGAGATCATGACCTGAGCCTAAGGCAGATGCTCAACCAAGTGAGCCACCCAGGCGCCCTGGCAGCATACTATTTTTTTTTAAGATTTATTTATTTTATTTTAAGAGAGAAAGAGAGCAAGAGCAGGGGGGGGGGCAGAGGGAAAGGGAGAGAGAGAGAATCCCAAGCCAATTCCTGGCTGAGAGCGGAACCCTAGGCAGGACTGATCTCATGACCCTGAGATCATGACCTGAGCTGAAATCAAATTGGTCACTCAGCCAACTGAGCCACCCAGGCACCCAAGGTAGCATACTATTTTGTAATTATTTTCCCTGCTTTCCTGTGTCCCCTCTCTTTTCCTTCATTTTTAAGATTGCATTCCCCTTCAATAAAACCAGTATATAACTATTGCCTCAGTCTCTGCTTTCTAGAAAATGTGGATTAAACAAATTACTAGTCAGTGTAATAAGGGAAATAAATTAAATGGGAAATGATTCAAAAATAGAAATTAAGTTAACATTGTTAATAAAAATTGTCTATATAAACAATACATAAGGACTTGCAGATTAAGCACACAATTTGAAGAGTTTAGCAATGACTTCTGAAATAAAATGCAATATACCCAAATAACTGTTAGTAATAGAATGAATACATTTTGCTATAAAAAGTGGAATGCTTTATGGCACTGAACATGAATGATTTGCAGTTCAAAAGTGTCTCTACATCTGAAAAATACAATGTTGTCTGAAAGAATCAAGTCACAGAAAAGCACTTCAAGTATATTTCCATTTGCATAACTTTAAGAAAAGGTAAAAATACCTATCTATCCACTTATCTATATAGATACATGTGAGCTTGCTAACGCTATCCAGAAAAGCAAAAAGAAAGATTATGACAAAATTCAGGCCAACTGTTACTTTACAGGGCAGGAGTAAAAAAGACAGGTTGAGGATAGTTGTATATGGAGTGTCCCAAAAAAATAATAATGCTCTATTTCTTAACCTAAGTGGTGACTGCAAGGAAATTAATTTCATCCTGGTTTTAACTTTCTCAAAAATAGATACATATTACATTATATTATATTATATATACTCTTTATTACATACAATATATTTCACATTAAAATACTGAGTTTTTCTTTTTCTTTAATCCAAGTTATATCAAACAATCCTCTACAGAGAGTGAGTTGTAAGAGTAAGGGTGGTAATTCAGAAATCTATTTATTTAGGTAAGCTCTAAATGTAAATTCTGGGGGTGCTTGGGTGGCTCAGTCGGTTAAGTGTCTGCCTTCAGCTCGGGTCATGATCCCGGGGTCCTGGGATCGAGTCCCACATCAGGCTCCTTGCTCAGCAGGGAGCCTGCTTCTCCCTCTCCCTCTGCCTGCTAGTCTCCCTGCTTGTGTGTGCTCTCTCTGTCAAGTAAATAAATAAAATCTTTAAAAAAAATGTAAATTCTGACGCTCAGGTAGTTTTAGGAGGCACTAGGCTTAAATAACAGAGGAACTTCATCTTCAGTTACATTTTGCTCTTGTGAGCTAGCCTGGAGATCCAAGCGCTTTATTGAACTTTTATTTCCCCACTCTCTGTGGGAGAATGTGTTTCTCGTTCAAAATAACCAACTTATAAACTCTTAGTGCAAAACTCATATATCCATCTGGGCCTCTCTGCTTGTGGTACAACAGTGAAAAGGTGTAAAGTATTATTTTCATGAAGTTTTATTTGAATATATCAGAGTCCCTACAATATGAGGGCCTTTGACAGAGTAAAAAATAGTAGGTGCTTAAGGGGAAAAATTCAGGATTTGAAGCTGGTGGTACATAAGGATAGATTTTTGTTGGAATTTTCCACTTTGATGTTTTAAATAGATGATACCTTTATTTAATCTCCTAAAAGGTTTGCTGATAACTTTGTGTCGTCTGCATGAAAAATGAAGATTTCAAGAACCTGCATATGGTATGGCAAATAATTCAAAGCCTACCAGAATCTATAGTTTACATAAAGTAGATGACTACCGCAAAAGGAAATAAAGGGAGAAAGTCAGGTAGCAATGGACAATACATGAGTGCATTCTACAAAGTGATGGTGTCTAAAACAAGCCAAAGACTTTATCATGGGCTTGTCTTAAAGGCAGAACCCAAATGCTTTACATTTCTGGTTTTCCTTTTGTACCACACTGTTCACTCAAATTAGGCTTTTCCTTGATGTTATGTGATTTCTGAGTGGCATAAGCTCCCAGATCTTAAGAAAAATCACTCCCATCTAGATCAAATGGATCTTCCAATGTGATTTTTTTTCAACAAAACAAAACAAATACCTTAAACTTCCCTGTAACCTGAAAAGTTAGATCACAGAGTAGAAATTTTCCATTTAGGAAGTAACAGCAAAATGTATGTATTAATTGGTATCGGATTTAATGGAATGAGAATGGAGAAGGATACTGAAGTGGGAAAAATAATTAGTAACAAACACAGACCTGCTGACTTGCTGAATGATCCCTCAGGAAAAACGTACACACACTCACATGCACAATAAATACTAAAACAAGCAAACAAACAAAAAAACAGCTTCAGTTAGAGTACTATACTAGTAGCGATGGGCACCTGATCTGTTGAAAGCTCCACTCTGCCTTTTACTCAGCACGAACACATAATTACAACAGCTAAAATTACAGAAAAAAGGAGTGAAATGGTTCAGCTCTTGGGAGCTGAATACAAACAGCAACTCTGACTTTTAAGTCTGTAGTGATTGAATGAGCAGTGGTTCATCCCAGTATAATAGGTTTAAAAAGATTAGTAATCAGTTTTTTTTTAAATATTGTAGGTATGTGAATTGAATGATCACTTGCAATTAATAAATAAAAAGTCAAAATTGACTTTTATTCATCTGCTTGATAGGCATCTTGTCAAGAGTGTGGTATGGTTGGAAAAGTATGTGAAAGCACTAAGCTTTTTACAGGAAAGAAAAATATTTATTCATATTTCACCATTACCATTTCTAAGCAGCTTTTAACAACTGTTAAAAAGGGAAAAAGCAGAATTAAATGAATACAGTCCATGCATCATGGGAAGTCTATCACAGGGACTGAGAAAGCACTCTGAGTTCATGCATCCTTTTCAGTGTTAATATCTACATGAGACAACCACCAGTCGTCACTTGACATCAAAGGACTACAAAATGGAGAAAGGTCATCCAGGTCATCAGGCCCAGGATAATTAGTGCTGATATATTATGTGAGCAAGTATTACCAGAATGGAAAAGAATGAAGCCCTCTCTTCCTGTATAACACACATTAAGTATGTAGTCCATGACTACAGTAAGAATAAGATCATTTCTAAACAGTCAGGACCCCTGGCCAAACCCCAGGGCCAAAAGCATGTATTGATGGATATGCGACTCTACTGACTGACAAGCTGTGTAAACCTAGAAACAAAATTAAATGGTAGACAGTCTTTGGGATTCCTGTTGCAAATGTTTCTTTTAACCTGAAAGCACATAGTCTTTGAACCATAATACATAATAATACATATTTTACATATTAAATCTATAAAGACTAAAGTCTTGATATATCAGACTTTTTTTTCCTCTTTCATCCTAAATTTGGTAAATAAAAGGACTTTTAAAGTGACTTTTGGTTAATTAACAGAGAATGCCAAGATAAACTTTATTATTTTTGTTTTTCTTTCTTTTAGCAGGCAAAGGATCAAATATTTGGATTATCTGATGGCTATTCCAGATAATTCAAAGACAATTTTAGCTATAAAGGATGTTTTACTGTTTTTTTGATTCTGAATTGAGGATGGAGTTTGAAAAAGGAAACATGAAGAATTGAGAGGGGAGGGGGGCCTGGGTGGCTCAGTCAGTTAAGCCTCTGCCTTTGGCTCAGGTCATGATCCCAGGGTCCTGGGCTTGAGCCCCACATCGGGCTCCCTGCTCAGTGGGGAGTCTGCTTTTCCCTCTGCTCCTCACCCCGCTCATGCTCTCCCTCTCTCTCACATAAATAAACAAAATCTTAAAAAATAAAAAGAATTGAGGGGGAGAAAATACTTGAAAGTCAGTCATAATTTTTTAAGGTTAGCAAATAGTTATCGGCAATATTTAAAAAACAAATTACAAGTAAAATGGATTATTAAGCATTTAACTTTTTTTCAAAAATAGAGACATAAAAATGATACATGAGACTATCAAGTAGAAATGGTTAACAAAATATTTTGATAAGAAGTTCTGTGGTTTGGGTACAGAATAAATTGACCACTTCACAGAGGAAAATCTAAGTTTTTTTTCTATTTTTTCCCCCATCATTCATGGAAAAATTTGTAGAAAAAATATTAATAAATTTCCTTTATGAACAACCCTCTTAATATTCAACTAATTTTGTTAAACTTTTTAGGATATTTTATTTTTTAAATTTGATTTTTACTATTTATGAGCTTTTTAACTAATCCTAATCTACTTTTATGTATATAGCTAGACATATACAAATATGTAATTACATAAGTAGGTAAAATTAGAACTTTTACATTTAACTTTAAACTTAATTGACTTTATTGACATACTAAGTAAAACAATGTATATATTAAAATTGCAATCCCAATTACATGTAACATTCTTTAAATAAACTGCTATACCATATTCATTAATTTTTATGGATATTCATATCTTTCTGTAACTATTATACCTAGAACATTGTCAATCATATTAATTATCACCTTTAACAAAGTAACCAAGTTTTTCCTCGTTACGCAGAAACTGGAGACAGGAAACCAAGAACTATGTAGTTGTTTTTATTCAGAGGCATGCATTTCATATCACCTTTACAAATTTCAAATGGTAAAAACTTCTCCATAACCAACATTATAGAAAGTCATTTCCATACCTGTGAACCCCTAACCATTTTAAAATGTATAAGAACTAATTTTAGTGACCAAAGTTTTATACCAAAAGTATTACCCAAATATTCTTTATTACCTTACTAAATTTAAAATTTGTCATGATCTTAAAGTTAACTAAAAATCTGCAAATTATAAATTTATTCAGTTAATTTTATGTTTATAATCTTAATATGTGAAAACGATAACTTAAATGACTTATAGAACCAATACAAGAATTCAGAGAGTTTAAATTTAAAGAGTTTAATCCTAGTCTCCCATAACCTAATATACTATGTTGGCTTTAGTTTTATGCAGTTAAATGAGTGAAAGGAAACAAAAAATGGTCTTTAAACCATAATCATTAACTCACTTTAAATTTTCATAGATTCACCTATTTATTGTGGCTATTACACACAAGTGTTCTGAATTTATAAACTCCTGTGTTCAATATTTTTAAACTTACAAAATAATGTTTTAAAATATCTCCTTATCTTGGAACTAGAGCTCTTATTTTAACTAGTGAACAAAGATATTATTCAATTATATTTCTTAGTTGAAATTTTAGCAGGAACAATTCCTGCTCAAGAAACAAAAACTAATTGTTCTTATTTTTTAACAAATAGCCTGAGAGGATAGTGTACATGATCTGTATATTTAAAATGGACACTTTAGGGGCAGCTGGGTGGCTCAGTCAGTTAAGCATCTGACTCTTGATTTTGGCTCGGGGTGGTGATATTAGGGTTGTGGGACTGGGCTCAAGAAACAAAAACTAATTGTTCAATTAGAACAAGCTCAAGAAACAAAAACTAATTGTTCTTATTTTTTTTAATTTTTAATATTCTATCTCTAGAGTTTCTAGTATGCAAGAATACTGGCAGCACTTTATCTGATTTATTTTTGAAGTTTTCCAAGAAATGGGAAAAGGAAATAGAGGAATAGGGAAAGACAGAGATAGATGGATATAGATAAATATGGAGGCGGAGAGAGAAACAATCCATTATAGCAAGTTAAACAATGTCCTATGGCCTTGAAAATTTCACCAAACCACAAGATTAAGAAGACATTATTTTTTTTTAAGATTTGAATTATTTGCCAGGGGAGGGGAGTAAACAAGCAGGTGTGCAGCAAGCAGAGGGAGAAGCAGGCAGAAGAAGAAGCAGGCTCCCCACTAAGCAATGAGCTGGATGAGGGACTTGATCCCAGGACCCTGAGATCATGACCTGAGCCAAAGCAGACGCTTAACCAATTGAGCCTGGGTGGCTTCCCCAAAAAGACATTATTTATTAATCTAGGAAGTACAGTAAATTAGGGTAGAATGGAAGGGTTCTTATATTAAACAAAGTCTTTTAGATAGGCAAAATCTTCTCATGTATATGAATATGTATACACATATTACTTTTTTTTTTTTTTTGTCTAAGGCATAAATCGATTTATGTCAAAGGTTTCCCAATGTGGCCACAGAAGTTCTTGATTTTCTTTGGTGAAAGAAAGTTCAAATATTTGATACTATTAGTTCTATGACAAATAACATGCATAAAACCAGATATTAGACGAGACATATTATACAATTGGCTGTTCCCTATAGTTTCTAAAGAGGCTGGAGATAGGAACACCTGGGCGGCTCAGTTGGTTAAGCAAAACTATGACCAAACATTCTCTTAGAACACATCTACGCACCCACATCCAATAGTTTATATAAATTGTTCATAAAGAGGTCCCTGGAATTCCAGCTATTATTCTTATGCTAGTCCTGAAAACAGATATGTAGTTCTTAAAATAGACATGTTCTGAAAACAAACATGTAAGTTCTGAAAACAGACACGTTCAACCCTAAGAGAGTTTTATAAAAAGGTCAACAAGCTTGGATCCAATGTCCCAAAAGATCTGACACCAGAAATTAAAAAGGAAAAATTTAGAAGGGAGTAAATCAGCAAAGTAGGAAAGGTTCAAGTCTTTCTAATCTGACAGGAATTTTGAGTGCCTGGGTGTTAGGGGCTGATTTATTTCCTCCCAAAACTCAAATGTTGAAACTCTAACTCCCAGGATACTCAGAATGTGACCATTCTTGAAGATAGGGTCTTTACAGAAGTGGTTAAATTAAAAAATGAGGCCATTAGAATGGGCCCCAAGCCTATATGGTTGGTGACCTGACCAATGTAGACACATAAGAGAGACACCAGGGATGCTTGTGCATAGAGGAAAGACCATGTGAGGACACAGTGAGAAGGTATGCATCTTACACATCAAAAAAGAGAAGCCTTGGGAGAAACCAAACCTGCCAACAACTTGATCTTGGACTTCTAGCTTCCAGTACTGTAAGAAAATAAATTTCTGATGTTTGAGCCACCAGCTGTGGCATTTTGTTATGGCAGACCAAGCACACTAATATATTGGGAAACTCAGATACTGCATCAGCATTAAGACTCTCTTTTAGTTGTGTTTAGTTCTTTATTTGTTTTTTCTCATTATCATTTTCCTGAGTCCCTGGATCTATGGTTTCTTTGGTATAGATAAATATCATTAAAAATGTGTAAAGTTTAATGTCCTAGACCAAGCCCAAGAAATCTTGTGTCTAAAATTTGAGGAAAAATCCCAGAAATCTGAAAATTTATAAGAACCCAGTGTGAGTCTGATGTTGGAATACTAAGAACACACTTTTCAAAATATACTTCCATGAATGTATGTAGGGAATATTTGCATCTAGGGAAACCATGTATGCAGATATTATCTAATCAGTTTAAGGCATGTATAGGAGAATCAGGAGTACTGGGTTGCCTCTGTACTTTTCCTTTAAAATTATAAATGACCAGAGTGTTCCAGATACATTTCTTTATGATTGTGTGATGTCTAGTTTGGTTCATTTAATAAGCTGATAAATTGCACTGGCTAATATTACACAAGGAGAGTTTAAGATCAGATGTCTTTCATGCTAGGATTTCTGTCCAATTTACTTACAGGGTGTTTATCATTATGGTACCAATCTGGATGGTTTCATAGTTTATATGTCCTGTACAGTCTCTGTGCACTTAGAAGGGTTGCATCCTTCTAAGGTTTAAGGCTCTGCCGTTGCCATATTGAAATACTTCATAATTTTTTTAACAAAGAGATTGCCTTTTCATTTTGCATTGGGGCCTGCAAATTATGTAGCTGGTTTGGATATTAAAGCACGTTTATGTCTTATTAGAAAGACTCCTATACCTCCCCTGGGTCTGATTTATGTTTTCTGCCTCAGAAATAGAGTTGAATAAAAACCACAGTGGTAGGAGTCACTCTCCATGTTGTACTGTCACTAATGACACAGCAAATGTAGCTGAAGAGTTATACTCATCTTTTTTGTGTGTTTTTCACTTAATACTAGTATTCTCATAATAAAAAAAAATTAAAAAAATACTAGTATTCTCTACCCCACACAAAGGTATATAAGAATCCCTGGGGAAGATATAGTTTTAGAAATCATCAGGTGAATCTGGTATGCCTTTCTTTCTTATTCTCTATTTACCAACTACTTTTGAACTCTTTGATCATAGGTTTATGGCACAGTTCATTTCTCATACTTCAAATGTACTAAGGAAAACAATACCAGGAGTGTCATTCCTACATTTCAAGCTACAGAAATTCTTTTATCCTTTGTTTTACTTTCTGTATTAAGTATAATTATAGAAAATGCGATTATTTTTCTTTTCAAAATGATGTTTAGAGAAGAATTAGAGTAGCTCTTAAAACAGTCCTTGATCCTTTTTTATTCCTTCTCATTTCACACTTGTTATACTCAAAGAAACAGAATTATATATGATAATTTAGAGAAAATTACCTCCTACAAATCCATAGTCTATAGATTTAATTCCAGAAAACTGATTAAAGCTTAAATATGGATTAGAATGTCTATGTAGTAATGAGAATTACAATATCTAATATATATATATTTATATTCGTTAAGTGCCAGGCATTTTTCTGAGTTTTATGTATATCAATTCCTTTGATCCTCACAAAAACTATATGAAGTAAGTGTTATCAGACATTTTAGATGATGAAACCAGGTCACAAAGAAGTATAGTCACTTGTCCTGGCACCTAAGGTAATTCATTACACAGAGGAGATACTTAAACCACAATATTAGGTGGAATACAAATAGTAAATTTCAAACACTCCTCTTTTTGTTTTAATCAATAAAACTATCACTTGTTTATACACTTTGGGGCTTACTTATAGATCCCCACAGTAGTAACATATGGGGGATCTGAGTAGCAAGATCTAACCAACATTTCCAGAAATTCTATGTTAATATTTATTTTTAATAGTTTGCTGAATAAATGTGTACTATGGGCCATTATTCTTCAACATGGATTGTCAGCACTCAGTGAATATTTGAAATAAAGGGCCATTTACAAAATGTATGAAATATCTGCACTGTGTTCCTTTAAATATGCTAATACCCCTCATAAGAGATAATTCTCAAAACATCGGATTGAATATGAATTACATCAGATCCATGAGCTTAACACTTATGCTGCTGTCATTATTGAGCAGTAGGTGGTTGCAATTATGAAAAACAAAATGCATGTGTGGTTTTGTCCTAGAAGGATTACTTTATTCACTCCATCATCAGATAAAGTGGGAGAAGATGAGAGCTGAGAGACTCCCCAAGCAGAATATCTGGGAGGCCTGGCCCCTCTGGATAGACAGAAGTCCTTTATCTCAGTTATAAATTTGGAAGCAAAGTGAGGTATTATCTCCTCACTCCTATTTCTTGCGTGCATGGAGGCATCACAACTTGCCTTAAAAAATATGCTTTCATTATCTGAAATTCAAAAGACCTAAGTCAAAGATAGAAAATCTTTTATTCACTTAGTCCACAAATATTTACTGAGTATCTACTCTGTGCCAGTACCATTCTAGGGCTCTGGTGATGTAGCAATAAATCAAAGAGACAAAAATCAATGTTCTCAGAGAACTTATATCAGTTCTGACTGGTTGTAGTGGGTGCCTGGAGTGCTGTATTAGGAAAAATCCTAAAGCTACCTTAGCTCTCCAGAGGGGACAAGTGGACATTTACATACAGAGATTTTTGGAGTTGCTGGTCCATAACACAAGAAGAGGCATTTGGGACTTGGAATCCAAATTTGATTTGTAATAAAATTCATTTCATTTGTTAGCTCAATGACCAGCAAATGCAGAAAGCTAATTATATATTCTAATCGAACTCCTTCTAATCCATATCATCCCACTCCACCTTCAGTTGTGTACGCTGACAAGGTATCTTTCCTTTTCTGAATATTTTAACCCAGACACTAACAATAGTAGCCGGCACTAAACAAATACTTATATACTAATTACTTGTCCAAAGACTTTATCTGAATTAATGCATTTAATTTGAAAATAATAAATGGGGTAGATACATGTCCTATGATTTCCCTCATTTAATAGACAATGAAACTGAGGTAGAGAGAGGTTGTGTAATTTGCCCAGGTTTGTAGTTACCAAGTGTAAGAATCAGGACTTGAACCCGACAATGCCTTCTTCTGCTTTCAGAGTCTGTTGCCTAAACACTATGCCTATGTGCACCCATTTTAATTTTAACCTAACTTGCTTACTTCTCTTTATTTTAGTTTGCAATGTCTTCATGCTCTTGATGCTGATCAAAATGAAGGGAAGGAATAAAAGGAAAAATATAGCAATGAAATAGTTTAATTTGTTAAACAAATATTTATTTTGTGCTATGTTGTGCTTGGGATAAACAAACAAATAAACAAAAAACCCTAGGTTCCTATTTGAAGAGATATCATTCTGGTGATCAAAACAAATTAAGTGATAAATGATAATTTCAGGTAGTAAAAAGTACAGTGAATAAAAATAAGCCACTATTAGGGTATTGAGTATAACAGGTGGTGGGAGAAGGCCTTTCTGAGAGATGATGAATGAAGTAAGGAAGCAAGTCATGAAAATGTCTGCAGGATTTCTTGACAGAGGGAAGAGCAGGTACAAAGGCTATAAGGAATAATAAGGAATAATAAAGAAGACACTTTGCAGAGGGAAGACAGAGCAGATTGATAGAACTTTATGAAAAAGAAGTAGCCAAGAGCTACACGAGCTCCAGGGCTTGTTGGGCATGATAACACTGAATCTTATTCACACGTCAAACAAAAATCTAGAGCAGGGAACAAAAAGGCCTCCGCTATGAAAAGGCGGAACTTAACAAAGAAAATTGCTGGTATGAAAAGCTGTAGTCATGTGTTGAAGATTAAAAGTCTTTATTGACAGATTCTGCAGCTGGGAGCTAACTTGCCAGGTCCCCTTGTGATTATGTAATCCAGTCTCATCGCCAGGGAATGTGCAGTCTTATTGGCTGAGAGCTCCAGCCACGGAGTCTAGTTGAGGTTTATCATGGCCCTCAGGGCCATGAGTGTGAAAGACAGAAAAGTAGATGTGTTAAACTTGTACATGACTGACTACAGGAGTGTAAATAATACAATCTTTGTTAAAACATTCATAGATTTCACAATGGGAAATTTCACAATGGGAAAAGGTCTTTCTAAGCTTCTTTTTTTTTTTTCTCATAAAGAACTCTTGTCCTCATTACCTGAACACATGAGTAAGATTTTGGACCTAATTATGAATTGTGATGTCTGTGCCTATCTGTCCCCAAAAGGTAGGCAATAAAAGACTCTATCTCACTGTGATCTGTGAATGCCAAAGATAACTAGAAAGCAGAATATTTACTTTTAAAATGGTTGTATATAAAGTTACAATAAGAATTTTGAAAACTGTCAGCATTTCCTTTGTATACATTGGCATTCTGGGGAAGCATTCATAAG
Organism: Callorhinus ursinus; assembly: GCF_003265705.2. Classification (NCBI taxonomy): domain Eukaryota; kingdom Metazoa; phylum Chordata; class Mammalia; order Carnivora; family Otariidae; genus Callorhinus; species Callorhinus ursinus. The sequence goes on from NW_027397063.1 coordinate 41,967,488, forward strand.
AAATCATAAGAAGAAATATGCTACCTCAGTCCTACCCTGGTAAATGTTTTTTAATGACATATCAAAAATTTTAAATATATAACCCTAACCTCTAATCATTAGAAAGGATGTTTAAAATCATATAACAATGTTCCATCCTCTATTGAACTTGGAATTATAAATAACTATGAACTCACTGAAATTTTATCTAGAAACAACTGAGAAAACAGTATTTATTGTCAAAGAGACCTTAGCCAGTTCAAAGACCTTAGCGACTTACTACTTCATCAGAGTATTTCCTGTGATTGGTAGAGGAGTGGTTTACTAGCTGCACATAAGTTATTATAGTGCCACTGTTCATAATGCTTAGGTTGAGGCCACATCAGCAATTTTACCCTACATTTTTTTTCAGAGTTTTATAGTGCTATAGTCAAACAAAAGGATAATGGGTAAGTAAAGAGTTTCCAAAATCTTAGAAAAGAAATCATGACTCCAGATCCTTATTTCCTCTCTCCAGACATCTAACACAAGAGAGCAAAGGTAGCAATAAATTACAAACCAATCTTTGGGTACTAATAAAGGAAGCATAAAATCTGACTGCACATATAGTTCCACAAATACAAATCTGCCTTCATATTTAAAGTTATGAATTATTTGTAGCAACAGCAAAAGACTTCTCTTTGTTGGTTGGATGGATTCAGTCACCAAAGCAAAGCTAATGAAGAATTTCTAGGTTTGTATTTCATAAGCTCTTCATTGCCGAGTCTTATGTGACATGCATGATTTTTGATGGTATCTTTCATTCCTTTTCCATGGTAAAATGTAGACATAAGAGAAGTTTTTGCTACAGGAAATGCCATGCAGGGAAGAAAAAGAAAACAATAAACATAATCTTCATATTGACCATGGCAAAGTTCTTTTACCTTATCACAATCATGACTGATAAAAAATTCCTCAAATAAAGCAGAAAGCCCCCGTGCATGTATAATAGTTCAAAGTATATCATGAAGTGAAACAGAAGTAAACACCTTTCTCACCCCAAGTGATTAATTTATACCCAAAGGTATAAAACTACAGGTATTTTTTTTTTAATAGGATTGAGGCGATTCTCCCACTATGTATCTAAAATCTGGCCTGTGATGAAACATTTCAAGTCAAGAGAAGATCAATGTAAAGAGGTGAGAAACATAAAATGGACTAAAACCTTTTATTTATTATGTCCCTAAAAATGGAAACATTACATGCCTCAGTCATGTCAGATAGATTAAGCTGAATAAGCTCTCACAAATGGCCTTGTACAAAGTACTGCATAAAGAACACTAATGCCATCATAAGTCACTGGTGCTTACAAGTTTAAGCCATATACAGTTGATTCTCATTGTTTGAGTAGTTATGGTCTATAAAGTTGCCTGTAATGCTAAATTAGTGAATACTGAACCGCTGCCCCTGGGGAAAATACAGGGTTAGGTACTTGTGAAGTTTTCATCAACTGATCAATACAAAATCTTATTTTATGTATATTTCTGTTTAAAAGACATGTAATTTTAACATATTACTGATCCATTAACATTGAACTCACAGACAATAGCACTACAGCTCATGCCTGAAGGAAGCTTATCTTACATGTCTGATTTCTCTACAAGGTACATCACACCCTTTGTGAGCTTCGGAAAATGAGACAGTACATCAGCACTACACTTGGAAGACACTATAAAAGGTAAAATTATCAACAAAATGTACAAAAATATGGAAAATGTAACTAAATAGACTGTAAGAAGGACATTGTTTGTAATGTGAGAACTGACACAAGAAAGCAGAGCTTTGCCTTTTTTGACCTTAGACTTGCTTGAGCAACTCAAATTTTTTGTCATTCCACATATGTACATGTCTTCAAATGACCTTGAAAACACCATGAGTATTGAATTTGAGATTAAAAATAAAATTTAGCAAGTAGGCTAAATCACAAATATGGAATCCAGAACTATGAAATCAACTGTGTTCCAATTGATTAGTTTATTAGGAAAGAATTCAATGATGAAAGAAAGAAAGAAGAAGAAAGAAAGAAAAGAAAGAAAGAAAGAAAGAAAGAAAGAAAGAAAGAAAGAAAGAAAGAAAGAAAGAAAGAAAGAAAAAAAGAAAGAAGGAAAGAAATTCGCAAAATTTATTCAAAAGGCCCAGGATTACCTGTATTATCATTTCAAAAAATCAACACTAATTTCAAATTAAAGTGTTATTTAAATTAAACTACACATATTATTTAAAGTAACACAAAATTGACTTCATTGACTTTAAAGTGTCCATTTTATTTATTTGTTTGTTTATTTATTTATTTGATAGAGAGAGAGTATGTAGGGCAGGAGAGGGAGAAAGAGACAGACAATCCTAAACAGATTCTGTGTTGAGTGCAGAGCCCAGTCCCACAACCCTAATATCACCACCCCAAGCCAAAATCAAGAGTCAGATGCTTAACTGACTGAGCCACCCAGCTGCCCCTAAAGTGTCCATTTTAAATATACAGATCATGTACACTATCCTCTCAGGCTATTTGTTAAATAACTAAAAACATTCTTAATACCTCAGATACTAAAAACAAAATGATAATTTTACCATATAATATTTATCCAAAGGATACAAACAGTGATTCAAAGGGTCACATGCATCCCAATGTTTATAGCAGCAACATCCACAATAGCCAAAATACCAAAAGAGTGTAGATGTCCATTGACAGATGAATGGATAAAGAAAATGTGGCACGCACACACACACACACACACACACACACACACACACATACACACACAGGGATACTACTCAGCCATCAAAAAGAACAAAATCTTGCCATTTGCAATGACATGGATGGAACTAGAGAGTATTGAGCTAAGTGAAATAAGTCAGTCAGAGAAAGACAAATACCATATGATTTCACTCATATGTGGAATTTAAGAAACAAAACAGATGAACATTGGGGAAGGGAAGGAAAAATAAAAAAAAAAAGATGAAAATAGAGAGGGAGACTAACCATAAGATTCTTAACTATAGGAAACAAACTGAGGGTTGCTGGAGAGGAGGTAGGTGGGGAATAGGGTAAATGAGTGATAGGCATTAAGGAGGGCATTGATGGAATGAGCACTGGTGTTATATGCAACTGATTAATCACTAAATTCTACCTCTGAAACTAATAACACACTATATATTAATTAAATTGAATTTAAGTAAAGAATTAAAAAAATAATAATCGTACCATATCCACATACCCCCTATATGAATTATTACAACTAAGAAATTAATATGCATACACATGCATATATCTTTTTAAAAATAACAACTTGTTTTCTCCCCCAAAATATCTTTCTCAGTATATCTTCTGAGTCAAATCTCCTAATTGTAAGGCATGGTGGGGGTGAATAGAATAACTAGAACTACAGTTTGTGCTAGATATGTAATCAGTTAGAAACGTAAAAGTTGGATTTTGATGAAATCATATCCATTAGTAGTTGGGGATAGGTGAGTGGGAGAACTTTAGATATCTCTTCCACAGTTTTGCTTATTTTAGGCAAAGCTACCCTATATGAATAGTAACTTTTTCCGCCTTTTGTAAAGCGTTTATACATCTTTAGAAAAATGTTGCCATTTTTAAAGTGATCTGTATATGTGGTCTAAGTAAAAAATGTGTTTCCCATAGAAACATGGTTTCAAGCTAAAATCCCCACCTCCTTGCTCCAACTAGATTTCTACCCCTAAAAATAACATAAAAATTCTGAATTGTCAGAAATTATGAGAGAAACTGTGTTCATTTTCAAAGGAAGTGAGCAACCAAAGGTTTCCTTTAGCCAGAAGCATGTGATAAATTAGAAACCATGATGTGATTTTTAAATAAGTTTTTCAAAAATATATTACTATGTGTATCATAGCCTGAGGAAATGTTATTTGATGGAACATCCTAAGTACATATTTAAGTCATGAAAGAGAAACAGCTTCTGTCAAGTAAATAAAGCAGTCTCTCCCACCTCATGCATCCAATTACCACAAAAGAATAAAATGGAAATGAGCAAATTAAATAGAAAGAATTATACTCTCCGTTGGGAATTCAAGGTCATAGACAGCACTCTACCCTACTTTGAAGGGGAGTAGCCAGATGACTTTTTACTCAGAGTGGCTCACACTGAGTCAGGGCATCTTTAATATGGATAAGGCCCTCTAGAGTTTGTTGGACAAAAATCATTACATGAATCCAATCAGGATATTTGGTTTCTATATATAAGTTGCACATTTGCTTAGGGCAGGAAGAAGTCACATTACAAAAGCAAGCAACTAGGCAAGAACAAATGCTAGGTGTTATAAATAATAAGATTAAATCTCAATCAAAATGTATTTCTGATATGTAATATTAGTCTGACATTAATTCAATCTGCATTAAGTAATAAATAATATTTCTGATATACCGACATCCCTTTATCATTTGTATCAATGCCAACAATAAATATCCAGTGCTATATGAGGGAACCATCTCAAGAATATGCATTCCCTTGATGGAAAACCTTGCTGTTTACAAGAAATGACAAGCTAGCTGTCAGGGTGAGCTAGCAAATGGAAGACTTAGGATATACAAATGATATACTTTGGAGTTTTGTATGAGAGGATTTTCTGTTTCCAAAATATTTTTTGAACTACTATAACTAAGCTTCAGATTTTGCCTCTGGGAATTTATCAGGGTCTCAAGAGATAGCTGTTGTCCAAGAATTATTCATTAAACTATGAGGAATCTTAGCATAATATTTGAAAACACAGAGAGGATAACCAGCTAAGACTACCATTCTATGAGAGTGACACAAAACATACATGCCTGGAGGGGAAGGGGGTAAAGGAGAGTTTTCCTTAAGGAGTGCATGGACTTTTAAACTTTGCCTAGAGTTGCCTCAGAAGGATGTGAGCCGTCTTTTCAAATATGATATATACATATGTATATAGTGGGAAGCTGACTTGATCATATGATCAATGTTACACAAGGGTATTCTAAGAAGAAAGAAGTCTGTATGTATTTCCAAATTAAATTTTAGGAACAAAATATAATTTCACAAACATGGTTAAATTAAATTATAACCAGGTCTTATCTTCTCATTTACATTTTAATGTCTGAGGGAACTTTCCCTCTCTACTAATAACTTAGGCTGAAACCATAAGAAATTAGGCACTAGGGCAGAAATGATCTCAATACTTTTATATTCTTCTAGGATTTAAAAGAACTAGAGTTTCTTCTACTCAAGTAAAGCAAATTTTATTATCGACAGATGAATGGATAAAGAAGATGTGGTATATATACACAATGGAATATTAGGCAGCCATCAAAAGGAATGAGATCTTGCCATTTGCAACGACGTGGATGGAACTGGAGGGTGTTATGCTGAGTGAAATAAGTCAATCAGAGAAAGACATGTATCATATGACCTCACTGATATGAGGAATTCTTAATCTCAGGAAACAAACTGAGGGTTGCTGGAGTGGTAGGGGGTGGGAGGGATGGGGTGGCTGGGTGATATACGTTGGGGAGGGTATGTGCTATGGTGAGTGCTGTGAATTGTGCAAGACTGTTGAATCACAGATCTGTACTTCTGAAACAAATAATGCAATGTATGTTAAGAAAAAAAAAGATAGCAGAAGGGGAAGAATGAAGGGGAGTAAGTCGGAGGGGGAGATGAACCATGAGAGACGATGGACTCTGAGAAACAAACTGAGGGTTCTAGAGGGGACGGGGTGGGGGGATGGGTTAGCCTGGTGATGGGTATTAAAGAGGGCACATTCTGCGTGGAACACTGGGTGTTATGCACAAACAATGAATCATGGAACACTACATCAAAAACAAATGATGTAATGTATGGTGATTAACATAACGATAAAAAAATTAAAAAAAAAACTAAAAAAATAAAAAAATAAAAATAAAAATAAAAGCCAAACTTATCTCTACAAAAAATTCTTTATTCCTACCTACTCAATGCAATTCTAGCCTTATCTGTAATGAGAGGAAGTATACATGTAGGTAGAGAGTACATTGCTCTATAGCACACATTATCTCATTTGATTGTCATAAATCATCACTGAGATTGGTTAGGCACATGTTAGCATCCAAGAGAAAACAAGTCTCTAAGAGGGCAAATGTCATTTAATTCCTAAGTAAAAAATATCCAGGATCAGAACTCAAGGTTTCTGTCTTTCAGACCTGTTCCTTTTCTTCTCATCTGAGCCACCACACTATATTATCCCATTCAGATATTTGTAAAACAACCTAGATTTTTTTTTTTAACCACCACTCAATGGAGACTTTTCCATCTTTTCTTTTAAGCACCTTTCCTGGCTCTTTCTGCAGCCCCGAACTATTGGTGTTCCAATATCATTTTCCTTTCTGCAGCCCCAAGCTATCAGTGGTGAATCAGTCATTATGAAGCAAACAATAATAGTAAGAAAAAAAGATGCAAATCCCACTTAACCTTCAGTGAATTCATACAGTGGTTGATCTGTACCCACCTGAGTCACAGGAAAGATTATATATAAAAAAAAAAGAAAAATTTCTACAAATAAAAGATTGCAACAACAGGAAAGGAAAAATATGGTTTAAGACTCACTCTGGGAATAGACTAGTTTATCTCTATAAATTTTCAAGCTATTAAAAATCCTTATTCTATTTAGCTAGTTATTTAAATTCCCTCTAATGAACTAAATGACAGGAAGTTGTCTAGGGCCGTTGAAGATGGGATCAAGACACTCATCAAGGGCAGTCTAGATAAAGATATTTACAATCCACTTGGATTTAGACTTGGTCCCTGCCTGGCCCTGGTTATCTAAACTGCATTCCACAAAACCTCCCCACCTCAGTGATGCATGTGCCCAAATAATTAAGTCTTTTGAGTGCCTAGGAAGATCATGATTATCTTTTCCCACAGCACTTGGGCATCCATCTATATGTTTAGTTAACTCCTTCCTCCTTTTTCCAATAATAAAGTTTGTTAGGTCCTACATCACAAATGATAGAGGAAGGAGGAGCTGAAGACACTGATATTTGGACAACAGTGAGCCACATCTACATGTAATTCTTTGCTGAAGAAGAGAGATCTGGGGCATTCAAGCAGCTGAAATTTAGGATTAATTCTGAGCTGCTGGACACATCCAGGTGAAGTAAAACCCCAGTAATTCAAAGAATGCTATGATATTTCTTATTATCAAAAATCAATGTACACACATACCAACACACACACACAAATAGTGTATGACTATAAACTGCTTGCACTGTCATAGTATCTCAATCTGAAAAGTACATTAACAAAATATTAACCTTATACCAGAAGCACTTGCTTCCACTTAGACTCTTTCTGTAATCTCCAGAATTTCTTTTGAAGATGTCACAGTTTGTTCTTTGTTTAACTTTTACTCCACTGTCAAGGATGAAAATTCAAAAAGCCTAGATTGAGTGATGCAAAAGGAAAACAAAACAAACAGTATCAGCTAAAATAAAATAAAATAAAATCAGAATCTGTTAATAATATTAAGAAAGAACTCTGCCTTCTTTTCTTTCCTCTTTTCTTTTTTTTTTTTTTTTTTTTTCCAGGATTTACCACAGCACTGAGTCCTGGACTGGGCACAGATTAAACACTGAAAGAATACTTCATGATAAGAACAACAGTCAAATAATTCTCAGATACTATAGGGATACCCTTCCTTTACTCTTAGTTTTTTCTTTTTTACTCTGAAAATTGAAGCTGAGCCATTTTATTTATTTTATTTTATTTTATTTTATTTTATTTTATTTTATTTTATTTTATTTTATTTATTTTATTTTATTTTATATGTTATGTTAATCACCATACATTACATCATTAGCTTTTGATGTAGTGTTCCATGATTCATTGTTTGCATATAACACCCAGTGCTCCATTCAGTACATGTCCTCTTTAATACCCGTCACCAGGCTAACCCATCCCCCCACCCCCCTCCCCTCTAGAACCCTCAGTTTGTTTCTCAGAGTCCATCATCTCTCATGGTTCATCTCCCCCTCCAATTCCTCCCCCCTTCATTTTCCCCTTCCTACTATCCTCTTTTTTTTTTTTTTTAACATATAATATATTAGGGTACAGGTCTGTGATTCAACAGTCCTACACAATTCACAGTGCTCACCATAGCACATACCCTCCCCAATGTCTATCACCAAGCCACCCCATCCCTCTCACCCCCCACCACTCCAGCAACACTCATTCTGTTTTCTGCATTAAGAATTCCTCATATCAGTGAGATCATATGACACATGTCTTTCTCTGATTGACTTATTTCACTCAGCATAATACCCTCCAGTTCCATCCATGTTGTTGTAAATGGCAAGATTTCATTCCTTTTGATGGCTGCATAATATTCCATTGTATGAAGCTGAGTCATTTTCTAAGATGTTGAATTGATAAGGCTGAACATGATGCCACAGTAGAAAACTACTTCTAACTTCCCTCCTGTTGAGGTCTATGTCAAAATATGACTATACTGTTTGGGATAGAACTGTTCTATATAAACCGCTGAAAAAAGGCTACCCCTATTGATGAATGGAATCTTGTACTTTGAGGTTATAAAAACAGTTCTTAGTGAGCTCTTTTAGCATGCACTGAAGAAGAAACAAGGTACAGTGAAAGAACAACTATCTCAGTGTTGGTGGTGTCCTGACTGCCTTTCTACAGTACAGTTCTGAAAGCCCAGAAGTGTCTACAGTGTCATCAGAGAGCAACAGCCGATCAAGTGAATCCATATTATCTAGGAGGTGCTCTGCTATTGCATATAATACCAAGACCTGTCACTATTTCTAGCTCCAATCTATTTTTTTTAAAGGGCAGCAAATGGTCCTGGATATATACTGATGAAGAATATGTGGGTTGACATTTTACAATTCAGAAAGAATAGCTGGGCTGTCATCTTAAATGATACTCAATGTCTTAGGGCTTCTTCTAAATGCCATTGGTATTATGATTCTAGGTGTCCTAGGAGTCAAGGACAAAAAGAAAAGCCACCAAAATTTTCACAGTAAACTAGCTTATGACAGAAGATCCCTTAGAGATAACTGAATCTGTGACATGGCAGGCTAATTATATGTAATTCCAGTATCCCTGTGATCTCTTTTAGAATCCCTATTACCTTTTGTATTGGTGTATATATATATATATATATATATTCAACTTGACTCCTACTGCCTGATACTCAGGCCTTCATTTTTCAGAGAGTAAAAATTTAATAAAAAGAGCAATGTTTCAAATTCCCCTGAGATTTAATTCATTATTTTTATAAAAATATATTCACATACATTTTAAAATGACATCAACTTCAAAAATCCAATATATTTTATTGTTTTCATTTTAGAGGGAAGAAAACTAGGATTCAGATGAATTAGAGAATTTAACCAAGATAACCTAGAGTCCCATAAGAGCAAACTCACTCTTCACTTCATGTTGCAAGTATCTTCAGTATTTGTTGGCTTGCTCGCTTGTCCCTCTAGGGAAAGAACAATGTATACTCCTCAAAATGAGAGAAATAAGGATGTATAAATTCCTTTTCTTCTGGGCATTCTTAGGAGTGACTCTTTAAAGCAATTCAAACTTTTACAAAGCCACCAAGAAGGCACAGCATTAAAGAGAAGAGCACTGACATAGAACATTTTGACAAAACATAATGAATTACTCACTTTTTATAAGAAGAGCAAAAAGCTGTGATAGTACCTCCAACTCAACATCAAGCCCAGGCTTGTAGGAATTTTAACGGATGAGAAAAAGTAATATAATGTGCAGAAAAGCTAAGCATTCATCAAGTTCCCATTGGAAGTAAACATTTTAGAACAGCAAAGAACTGTCTTAAGAAGCAGATAATCCTTGTAGACCATGGTGAAGTTTTCAAGGTATTAGAAAAGAGAATAAAATAGAACTGATTCCCTACCCCACCTCCTCCCTATATAAGCTTCTTATTGAGGACATAGGTTTAATTCAAACAAATCAAATAGTCCCCACAGACTTTGGTGGAGGACTGTTTTGTTAGTACAATAAGGTGAAAGTAAAGGAGAGGAACATGATAACAACGTTTCAAAGGCTGAGGACCACACTCACAACAAAACCAGGCTGGGAATTATCTTATTATCCCAAATAGCTTGATGAAAAAAAAAAGTCACCATCTTCCAAGAATTATTTTATAATTCAAATATGGTTCCAGCAACAAGATAAAGTTTTAAAGAATTTGTAAAGACTTCTTACTAGCTATAGGGAAAATGAACTTCATTTAAATGACTTCTAGGTCTTTTTGAGAAGTATAATCTTCAGAACTATGAATGGCAAAGCCTATACTTCAGTTACATTTAATTACATATATTTGCATTCACACAAAAACAATATTAATAGGTTTCCAAGAATAATTCTGAACCATGAACTATATAGCAAATAATAATCCATAATACACCATAGGGAGAGCAGTAGGAACTTACAGATCTCTTTTCTCAACACTTACTATGATTTCTAATTACTTGTTTAGTGTCTATCTTCTCTAAAAAACACTAAACTATGTCCTTGTTGGTTCACTGCTATAATTTCAGTCTTTAGCATCAAGTCAAACATATACTGGTTATATAATGCCTGACAGATAATTGCAAAATTAAAATAAGGAAGAGTAAAGCAAACAAAACAAAACAGAAAAATACAACAAAAAATATTTTAACAGAAGTATCTGTCCCTTTTCTTATTCAATGTTTGCCTTCAATACATAATCACCCACGAATTTTATACCCAGCAATTGTAGTAACCCATGACATTCTAGGAGTACTGACTGCCTAAACAAGAGGAGACAAATATGACACACAGCATGTTTTCCTTGAATTTAAAAAAAATAATAAAATCTTGAGATTTTACTTTTCACCTATAAAGATCTCAACATCTGGATTCTTTGGGAAAAAAACAAACAGTGTATCAGGTAATGCTAGTCCTAAATTATAACATGGCAAGAGTCACTTGAACATGAGTTTTGGACTTACGCTTTTGTGTAATTTCTCTACAGTCCTATCTTACCTCCTCATCTTACTAACTGCCTGAGTCTTGGAACCATTTGACTTTATTACCTCTACCTATAAATAAGATTAATGAGAGTTCAGAAGCTGACTGTCAGGCTTAATTGGGCAGAAAAAAAGTTTGGTAATAAAAATATAATTAATTAATTTTAAGCCTCCTTGAATTATCTTTGAATAAATATAAAGAATATATTTTTATTCAAATAAATAAAGAAACTTGGGAAATATGTTATTGGAAACATAATATGTATAATCACTATAAGCTTTGCAAAGAATTTAGTCATATAGATATAAAGAAGTACAATGAAAGTCTGGCCTTCTTTTGGTTTTTGGATAGAAATTTTCACTTAATATTTAATGTGATTTAAATATATCTATATATTATTTATTTATTTAAACTAAAAACAATAGTTCACCCATTTGTTCCACCACCCCCAACCCTCACCTGTGAAAGCCACCAATCTATTCTCTGTATCTATGAGTTTGGGGTTTTTGTTTTGTTTTGTTTTGTTTGTTTTGGGGTTTTTGTTTGTTTGTCTTAGATTCCACATATAAGAGAGATCATACGGTATTTTTCTTTCTGTCTGACTTATTTCACTTAGCAAAATGCCCTTGAGCTTCAGTGCTCAGAAGCAATTTAGGTTGAAGCAAAGATTTCTTCAGTAACAGTCCTATACAGAGACATTATGTCTCTTGTTTTAATATACACGTACACACAGAAAATGCTATTTTATCCTCTGGCTATGTAAATAGTATGAGAAGTCTGAAAAATATAAAGAAGTTGTATAAAGTAAAAACATCAGAAGCTTTCTAACTCTTGCTATGCTATTCAACTGAAGATGAGTCCAATGGTTCAAAAATTGATCTAACACTGATCTTTCTGAAAATGATGCTACTTTACCCCTGAATGAGACTTAACCATTTTAACCATTCTCTTGAAATGAGACATATCTAAAGAAATGTTGTAAAAGGTTGAAAAAAATTAAAAATATAAAATGAGGGTGCCTGGGTGGCTCAGATGGTTAAGCGTCTGCCTTCAGCTCAGGTCATGATCCCAGGGTCCTGGGATCAAGTCCCACATCGGGCTCCCTGCTCCTTGGGAGGCTGCTTCTCCCTCCCTCTCTCTCTCTCTCTCTCTCTGTCTCTCATGAATAAATAAATAAAATCTTTAAAAATATAAAATGAAAAGATTAATTATGTCCACACACCCATCATTCTTCTCTTCCTCTCCAACACCTCTCCATATTATATCCATCACTAGAAGTTAAATATAGGATGAAAGAGCTACATGAGGGCAAATGAGACATCCTGAGGAGGCATGGAACCCACATATTAACACATATCTAAATATTAATGAATCACTTCACAAATATTCATAGGGGCATCACTTTTCAAGTTCCTTTCCTTTTCTGTCACCTTTAGAGTTTGTATAGGAAAGTTTAAAACTCCAGGAAACTGTCATGAGACAAATACGTAATTTTCATTAATCAAGTTACAAGTAACACATCTTATGACAATTTTTAATGAGTAACACAATCTGATAATATTCCTCTAGTGTTTGTGTAATGCATTCTATCAATATGCCAAATTGAGTTTGATATTTGTTTTATTTGTCTGAGTTATAGGTTCGTGATAACCCCTTAGCATGTTTGAATCAAAGTATTATCTTTCAGGGAAGTTTTGTGATGATAACTATAGATACTTTGAATAAGGAGGCTAGAAAAAAAAGCAAATTATCTGTACTGATAAATCTGATTAAACACATAAGGGAAAATGAATTTAGAATTGAAAGGTATTACCACAAAACTTGCGGATAAATCCAGGCTTCCCTATCAACCATAGTAGGAGATTTAAAATGAGACTATTTTATCACTATCATTGCAACTATGCTGCTTGGCTTGTGGTATAAACTTCAGTTGTTGTAAAATGTTGTTATTCGATTTATGTTTGACAACTGCTAACATGTAGAAAAATGGAGAAATGAAACATAATTTCAACATAATGATAATAAAATGAAAGAAGAAACAATGGTAGAAAGTTAGGATTATTATTAACTTCCAATTTACCTTCACACACAGTTGTATGAAAAAAGCCAACATGCATTTTAGCAGGATAGATATGAATGGGACTGGAGTCCGAAACATATTGTCTGATAATTTTTCTTGCCTTGGCCCACCTCTCTATTCCTATGCTGCTATCAGAGTTTAGGCCATTGTTACCTATTACCTGGATATTTTAGTATCTTTCAATTGATCTCCTCACATTCAGTCACTTCCTGACTCAGTTCATTTCTCACAGATTGCTCAACTCAACACCCTGAAACATATTTGTGTTCATGACTCATCAGCTCAAAAATTCCAGGGGCTTCACTTTTCCACAACTTAGAATTGAAATACTTAAACTGAATCATTTGTCTCAAAGAACTGATACAAATCTACTTGTTCATCAATATTACCCAGTATTCCAAAGACCTCAATTTTCAGGCAAACTAATCACTATAGTTCAATCACACTGGAATGGTTTTCTCTCCATCAAGATATGTGCAAATCCTACCTATCTCTTAGGGCCTATATAAAGTTCCAATTCACTTCTTAAGTGTTCCTAGAATTCACACCTGTTCTGGAAGCAAACTTCCCTTCCTGTGAATACAGCTAGAATTCTACAGGCCATTATTTGGTAAAAGTGCTTTCTTCTTAAAATCTTATTTGTCAACAAATATTTGTCAAGTAAAAACCATGGGACTGAACCATTTTTATATGTAAGCAAAAACAAAAACAAAACGCAAAACACAAAACATTTATGTAAATGTTTACATACATCTAGCAGAATGTATCCTATTTTATAAGGTACTTAGGCAAAAGTATTTTCCTTCCATCATCTTCCCCTACTTCATGGTCCATGAGTGGTTTATCACTATAAATTTCCACAGCAGTTAATCCATTACCTTCTACATAACGAATACTCAATAAATATTTATTGAACTACAAGATGATTTTTAGAGCTCTTTCTTCATTTCCTTAAAAACCATCACATTAATTATACTAAATGTTATTTAATTATGGTTCATTTTATGAAAATGTCCATTTTCATGGACATAAACCTTGTTATACTATAATGCACAACTAATAATACTTCTGCTTTCTGAGCTCAATCATTACAAATATTCACAATTATATAATTAGTTTTAATATTTAGAATAAATCTTTTGCAAATAAGGAATTAAGAATATTAGCTTCCTTGCAAAAGAGAACATATGAAAGTAGAAAGTGTCACAAGTACCTGGTGATAGATACTACCTTTTATTATACTTAACAAGGCAGCAGATCTTTCATGTTTACATTCTATAGCCTTGTGTTGTACAAACCAATTAGCCAGGCAAAATGAGGTGTATATGTCATTCTGAACTAAGGAGAAGTGGGTAAGGGGTTGGGACTACAAAGGGGAGGAAAGCAATTCATAGGAAGATGAAAACAGAGGAAATGTTTGTTAAATAAATGTTTGCTGGGCCAAACAGAGACAATGGGACAGGAATTTTAACAAAGAGACTTTGCTAAATTCCTCCCTGTCTACCATACCTAGTTCATATTATAATGGAGGTATCTATGGTGACAGCTCCCTTCCTGAAGCAGGTCCTCTATCTAAATTATTTTAGGCAGTTGGGAGACACATCTTAGGACAATTCATTCTGAACCCCTGCACATATAACTATAAATGAATTACAATCAGTAACTCAGCATATAAAATCATTACCTTCAATCATATATGAAATTGAATGAAGAAATTAATGAATGACCAAGTCTTTTTTTCTACACAGATTATATATAACAAATCAATATTCAAGTATGACTGATAATGTCAGCAAAGTATACAATTATAAAGAAATACATCCTTAAAATATATTACATACAGACACCACTGATACTCTTAGGCACAGCTAAAACTGATGCTTTACTAAACAGCGTTCTAGTAATTGGGTAAGAATCAACTATATGTTTGAGAAAACAGATAAAGGACAAAATAGAAAGAATATGATTACTTTCTCCAACACTCAGCAGACACACAGTTGGGTATATGATCTCCTAATCTATTTTCACAGTATTTTACGGAGCAGATGATGTCTTTGATATTATTTGGTTGTGTTAAGTGATATACAAAGTGTATGAAGATATCTTCCCTTCAAGGAATTTATAAATTAGCACACCCATGAAGCAGATGGCATTACACAATATTTAACTAAAGACTACACTAGGTTAGATGGATTGTATTGTTAATTAGTTTTGAGAAAGTTCAGAAAACAATTTTTGGATTAGTTCTGTGCATCCTGACTGACTGAATTATTTGGAAATTTTATAATGACTATTTACTCATGTTGTGTTTCCTAGAATATACCTATCAAGGTTTTTGTTTGAATAAAACTGTCTAATCCTGGGCGCCTGGGTGGCTCAGTTGGTTAAGCGACTGCCTTCGGCTCAGGTCATGGTCCTGGAGTCCCGGGATCGAGTCCCGCATCGGGCTCCCTGCTCGGCAGGGAGTCTGCTTCTCCCTCTGACCCTCTTCCCTCTCGTGCTCTCTATCTCTCATTCTCTCTCTCTCAAATAAATAAATAAAATCTTTAAAAAAAACTGTCTAATCTATATCTACCCAAAAATAATTAAAAGATACATAAAATATCAATATATTATTTTTTTTAAAGATTTTATTTTTATTTATTCGAGAGAGAGAGAGAATGAGAGATAGAGAGCACGAGAGGGAAGAGGGTCAGAGGGAGAAGCAGACTCCCTGCCGAGCAGGGAGCCCGATGCGGGACTCGATCCCGGGACTCCAGGACCATGACCTGAGCAGAAGGCAGTCGCTTAACCAACTGAGCCACCCAGGCGCCCTATCAATATATTATTATATACATTTTATTACCAAATTTTTTATACTCAAATTTTAAAGAAAAATTAAGGACTTTTGGTTTTGACCTGGAAAGTACATGAAGTCATCATTCTTGGATACATCAGAGAACTAAAGTTGCAGGGAAAACTGCTACCTGGAAGTCTAGAGAAACAGGCACATCCAGAAACACTACAAGCACACTGTAACAAAAATAAAGAATGCCTCTGATGGAGTGACTCATCCGTGCACTCAACAATGCCAAAGAAAGAATCAGTGAGCTTAAAGATAGATGTATAAAAACTTTCCAACCTGAAAAGCAAATTGAAGAATTAACATTAATTTTTTAAACGATTTCTTCCAGAATATTAAAGATGACAAAAATCTTTCCAAGTAATTTTATGACACTAATAGTCCCCTGATATCAAAACCAGACAAATAAAATATGAAAGGAGGAAAGGAGGAAGGGAGGAAGGGAGGGGGGGAAGAAGGAAGGAAGGAAATATGAAAGGAGGGAAGGAGGAAGGAAGGAAGGAAGGAAGGAAGGAAGGAAGGAAGGAAGGAAGGAAGGTAGGTAGATGGAATGGAGAGAAAGAAAGGAAAAATGCTAGGCCACTATCTTTCAAGAACTTAGACACAAAAATCCGAACCAAATATAAGCAAATCAAATCTAAAATGTATAAAATAATTGCATACCATGTCAAAGTGAAATTTATTATAGGTATGCAAGGCTTGTGCAAAATTTGAAAATAAATCAGTGCAATCCACTCTATTAACAATAATATCAATTGACACAGAAAGAGCATTTAACAAAATCCAACACACATCCACATTGAAAATGCTCAGAAAGCTAGGAATTAAGGGAACTTCCTCAACTTAATAAAGAATTTTTTACAGAAAACCTACAGCTGATATCATACCAAATGAAATCCTCCTAAGACTGAGGACAAAGCAAGGATGCTTGCTCCAACCAATCTTATCCTACGTAGTACTGTAACTTCCAGCCAAAGAAATAAGATTAAATAAATAAATATAAGCCATGGGAAAAGGAAAAACAAAACAAAACTCTCTATTTGCAGATAGTGTGATTGTCTACATAGAAAAATTTCTAAAAAGTAATAAGTGAGTTCAGCTGAATTGCAGGATATAAGGAACACAGCAAAAATCAATAACATTTCTTTTTATTTATTTATTTATTTATTTATTTATTTATTTATTTATTTATTTAAAAGAGAGAGACAGAGATAACAACAGAAATACCTAGAGAGCACTAGCTGGGAGGAGAGAGAGGAGACCCGCTCAGCAGGGAGCCTGAGTTGGGGCTAGATCCCAGGATTCTGGGATTATGACCTGGGCCAAAGGCAGAAGCTTAACCAACTGAGCCACCCAGGCACCCCCAGTCATATTTATATACACTGATAATAAACATGCTGAAGTTGAAGTTAAATACAAATGTTATTTATAACCACACCAAAGAAAAGAAATACTTAAGCATATACTCAGCAGGACATGTACATGTGAATTATAAAATCTTAATACAAGAAATCAAAAAGACCTAAGTAAAAGGAGAGTAAACCCTGTCTATGTGTATGAAAAGATTCAATGTAGAAAAACTTTCAGTTCTTTCCAGATTGACTACAGATTTAATACAATCCCTACCAAAATCCCACAAGATTTTTGTACACATTTATAAGCTTAATTTACAATTATATGGAAAGGTACAGGATATGTGATAGTCAAAAAAAGAAAGTGAAAAAAATCACTCTATCTGAAATTAAAGCTTATTTTATATCTATAGTATTTGAGATAATAAGGTATTGGTAAAGGGTTAGGTACATAAATCAATGGAAAATAATAACACAAAAAAAGACACAAATATACTCAGCTGATTTTTTACAAACTAGCAAAAGTAATTCAATAGAGGAAGGATAGCCTTTTCAATAAATGGTATTAGAACAATTGGACATTCACAGGTAAACAAAAATAAATAAATAAAACCTTCAACCTAAATCTCACATCTTATACAAAAATGTTCTCAAAATTGGTTATGAAGATAAAAATGTAAAACTATAGAACCTTTGGGGAAAAATTAGATGATAAATCACTGGCATCTATGACAAGAGTTCTTAAATTTGACATCAAATGCACAATCCATAAAATGAAAACCTGATAAATTAGACCTCATGAAAATTATAAGGTTTTGCTCTATGGAAATCCATGTAAAGTAGATAAAAAGACTGGAAGAAAATATTTACAAGTTACAAATCTGACAAAGAACCAGAATCTAGAATATGTAGAGAATTCTCAAAACTATACAGCTAAAAAATAATCCAATTAGAAAATGAGCAAAAGACAAGAACAGACAGGTCACTAAAGAGGCTATACAGATGGCAGGTAAGCACATGAAAAGGTGTTCAACATCATTAGCCATTTGGGAAATAAAATTAAAACCACAGAGGATTTCACCACACACCAATCAGAATGGCCAAATAAAAAGTAATGACAATACCAAATGCTGTCTAGGATGTGGAGAAACTGGATCATTCATATGCTGTGAGTAGGAATATAAAGTGTTAAAGCCTGGAAATTTTACACTGTGGAAAATCATTTGGCAGTTTCTGAGAAAACTAAACATGTAATTACCACAGGATCCAGCAATTGCACTCTTGGACATTTATCCCAGAAAAATTAAAGCTTACGTTCACACAAAAAATGTATACATGAATGTTTTTAGTAGCTTTGTTTGTATCTAAAATTATAATCAGCCCAGATGTATTTCAACAGCCGAATATTAATAAACTGTGGCACAAACATACCATAGAATACCATTCAGCAATGAAAAAGAATTGTCTAGTGATGCACAGCTTAGATGAATCTGCAGAGAATTAAACCGAGTGAACACATCATTCACCAAGACACCAGCTTCACAAAGGAGTTCAATGTTGGCTCTCATCTTCAAGCCCAATTTAAATATGAATGTATTTTAATCCATAAACTGACAGCATATGTAGAAGAAGGCTATAGAACTTAAAATTATGATGTAGTTATAATTTTCATTCACACTGAATACTAAAATTCATGTGAATGAAAAGTTTAAGTCAAATATTTTATAAAGTCTTGCTATTTGAAATATGATTCTAAGATTAACTGCATTGGCATCACCTGAAAGCTTGCTAAAAATGCAGTAACTCAGCCCCCAAACTTAATCAAAATCTTCATTTTTCAAGATCCTTCTTTTGAACATAAACTTTGGAGCACCATTGCTTTGGAGGAATGGATAGCTATACAGTGGGTAATTGTGCAATACAATTAAAATCTTTCCTACGCACTGTGGTTCCCTTTGTATATGGGAATTGAGTTAACATATAAATGCCATATTCTTGCACATCAAAGGACACACTCAACAGAATGAAAAGGCAAGCTACAGAATGAAAGAAAATATTTATAATTCATATATTTGGTAAAGGGTTAATATCCAAAATAAATAACACCTACAACTCAACAACCACAAAAAAATATTCAAACAACCTGATTAAAAAGTGGTCAAAGGATTTGAATGACATTTCTCTACAGATGATTTAAAAAATGGCCAATAAGCACATGAAAAGATTGTCAACATCATTAATCATTAGGAAAATCAAAACCACAATTGAAATATCATCTCATACCCATTAGAATGGTTACTGTTGGAAGGAAGGAAAGAAGGAAGATAAGAAGGAAGGAAGGAGAGAGAGAGGGAGGGAGGGAAAAAAGAGGAAGAAAAGGGGGACAAAAGAGAAAATAACAACTGTTGGCAGGGATGTGAAGAAACTGGAACCCTCGTGCACGGTTGGTGGGATTGTTAAATGTTGCAACTGCTATGGAAAACAATATGGCGATTCCTCAAAAGCTTAAAAATAGAGCTATCATATGATTAAGTAATTCCACCTCTGGTATACATCCAAAAGAATCCAAAACAAAATCTCAAAAGAGATATTTGCATTCCCATGTTCACTGCAACATTATTCACAATAGCCAAGACATAAAAACAACCTAAATAGCCATCAACAGATTAATGGATAAAGAAAATGTGGTATAGTGCTCTCTTCGGCAGCACATATACTAAAAAAGAAAATGTGGTATATACATACCATGGAAAATTACTCAGCCTTAAAAAAGAGGCAGGATATCCTGTCATATGTGACAATATAGATGAACTGAAGGACATTATGCTTAGTGAAATAAGCCAGTCACAAAAGAACACATACTGCATGATTCCACTTACATAAGGTAATTAAAATAGTCAAATTCACAGAAACATAGTAGAATGGTGGCTTCCAGAGGCTATGGAAGGGGGGAAAAAGGGGAGTTGCTACTCAATAAATATTAAATTTCAATTATTCAAGACAAAAGAGTTCTGAAGATTTGTTTCATAATAACAATAATGTGAATATACTTAACACTACTGAACCATACAGTTAAAACTGGTTAAGATGGTAAATTTTGTTTTTTTAACCACATACACACACACACACACACACAAAGCCAAATCCATCTCAGAATAATTTTGTATAACACTTGTTATGCTAAAAAAGGAAAATAAAACAAAAAAGAAAAAAGATAAAAATAAAACAAACTAAAATGCCCTTCAAAATCTGACCCCAACCAACCTTGCCTACTTTATCCCCCGATATTTAAGTATTAACATTTCATTTTAGCCAATATTTTATACATTAATATACAACCACGCTGAATTCTTTCAACTTAATAGACAGGATGACTTACACTTGACTATATCTTGTTCATTGCTTCCATCATAACACTACTCTTACCACAATATATTATATGTGCCTGAATTAGTGGCAACAAATCTTATTAATCATTATATGTGTAGCATTTAGCTCAAAATATGGAATCTACCAGGTTATCAATGCTCTCACTATTTGAAATTCACACACACACACACACACACACACACACACACACACACTCAACATTATTCACCCAGCAAAATCTATTTTCTTAACAGCTCAGTTGAATCTGATCTTCCCAAACAATTTTGGCCCGTAGCTGTTTCTCATTTCTCCAAACCCTTACTATTATTGTGACACTAATTTTAAGCTGATATTACTATTTACTTTATTTTTTATTTTTATTTTTTTATTATATTATGTTAATCACCATACATTACATCATTAGTTTTTGATGTAGTGTTCCATGATTCATTGTTTGCGTATAACACCCAGTGCTCCATTCAGTACGTGCCCTCTTTAATACTCATCCCCAGGCTAACCCATCCCCCCACAAGTTGATATTACTATTTAATTGTTTATTTCTGTACAGCTTCTCTTTAAAAAGAAATGGTCAGAAAGTATTTTTTATAAGTCTTTGTTTTCTTGGGTCATAATGAATACTATGAGCCAATTTTTTTATATATAGTGACATATAAGGATTTTGATTTAGAATTAAATTAAGATGTTTAGTTTAATTTTTAATTGGTTATTATTTGGCTATTAAAAAATATTTTTGATATTTGTCTCTGTGATGCATCTATTCCTTAGGAATTTTTTATATTTTGAAATAAACCCATTGAAATGGTCTATTTATGGGTTCCCTGAAACTCTGCTCTAGTTCAGGACTCAGAGTATTATGGCCATTATATTTCTATTAGGCTTTTATAAAATTAAGAAACACTGTTCAGAAATGCAATTTTCCAAACAGCCCCTGATGCTCTGGTCCTTGGTAGTAGACTATTTTCCCAGAAGAAATCCCAAGTAAGAATTATTTTCAGGAAAACAAGAAACACAATATGATAACTTATTGTCCCTCAGTCCCAAAAGCATAAAATATTTACTCAATGAAATGGGAAAACTGGTATAAAAAGTCCACAACATTGGGGTGAAATAGCCCAAAGCTAAAAAAGTTCAATAGTGTAATACCATTTATATGAGGACAAGGCTTGGATGGATAAACTAAATTTATAGCTTTGCCCTTTTCCTATCTTTGCATGGTTAATTCTTGTCAATATTGAATTATGTAGGCTATTGGGCTTAATTAATGTGAGGATAAGCTCATCATTGTTTCCACGAATAAACCCAGTTAGACTGGTGATTTTCTGACATGAGTTTAATATATGCTGATTATAGTAACATTTCCATAAGTTGTTTTTAAAAATCATTAATAATAATTGTAAAATATTTTATTATGAGTTGCTTTTTGAATCATGAGCAAATATTTGTTTGAATCATGAGAAAGTATATTAACAAAGCACAGAATTTGTTATCCACTGTAGAAAGTTAGATTTCCATGTTTTCATAACTGAAATAATCACCATCAGCAGCAGCATATTCATTTTATCATCATCATCCTTGCTGTTTAAAGTATGGCCTTTGGACTAGTGACAGTAATAAGACTTGGAGGCTTTTAAAAATTTTTAACTTCAAGTCCTATCGCAGCCTTCTGAATCTAACAAAGTTTCCAGATGACTTGAATTTACATTAAATTTTGAAAAGACCTCATTATTCTCATCATCATCTTCATTATTACCATCATAAGAATCCCTCAAATTGGCACCTTAGAGTGTCGTTTGTTTAAAAAAGTGTTTGTTTTTTATTTTTTGTTTTGTTTTTCATCTACAATATCCTATCACTCAGTGTGCTCCAGGGAGCAGACAATTAATGTGTGTCATCTATATGATAAAATGGCATTTTACTCATAAATGTCATTTTTTTTTTTACAAGTAGGAATTACCCATTCCCTGGACCACAGCTTCTCCAACTTAACACATGGGAAACTTACTAGAATGCAGATATTGGATAGTTGGTCTGGGATGGGACTGAGATTGTTGCCTTTCTGTGTTTTAATAGATTTAATATAATCAACCTGCTATAAGTTACCAGACTAATTCCCCCACTGCAGAATAGAATTATTTCAAAGTTTAATGTTACCCTGAACTGTACATAGGCTGGGCATTTAGCAGTGCATTAAACAGATCAGACTTGGCGAGAGATAATCTGTGTTGTTGAGCTCATGGGTAAGTTACCATCTCTGCTACCACGACCACATTGTACATACAGTCCACTGAGAAAGTAACAACATGTCTGGGAAAAAAAAAATGGCTGATTGATTGCATAATTAATGATAGCTTCTTGGGGCGCCTGAGCGGCTCAGTCGGTTAAGTGTCTGCCTTTGGCTCAGGTCATGATCCCAGGGTCCTAAGATCAAGGCCCGCGTCGGGCTCCTTGCTCAGCAGAGGCCCTGCTTCTCCCTCTCCCTCTTCCTGCTGCTCTGCTTACTTGTGCTCTCTCTCTATCACTCTGTCAAATAAATAAATAAAATCTTTTTAAAAAAGTATAGCTTCTGCAGAGAATACAGTGACTCTGCTTATGGGAGGATGCTCTCTCCCATCTTTAAGAACTGTAATTGGAAGTGATTGTATTAACTTGCCAGTCTACATCTGACTGGCACCAGGAGACTGGGCAAAGCCACCTGTGTTAGACAAAATAATGTTCCCAAAGATGCCTGTCCATAAACTAATACCTGGAATCTTGGAATATATTGTTACATAGCAAGAGAGAATTAAAGTTGCAGATAGAATTATATTTGCTAATCAGCTAACTTTGAGTGAGGAAAGTACCTTTGATTGATCAGGTAGGCCCAATGTAAGCAAAATGTAATCCTTCTGAGAGAGGGTGAGGCAGGATCAGCAGACTCAGAAGAGATATGAAGACATCATGCCTCTTTTCTGGCTTTGAAGATGGAGCAAGGGGCCATGAGCCAAGGAATGCCAGAGACCTTTAGTAGCTGGCAAAGGCAAAGAAACTATCTTGCCTAGATCCTCCCCAAGGAACATAGCCCTGATGACACCTTGATTTCTAGCCCAATGAGAACCTTTTTAAAATTTTGACCTCCAGAACTATAAGATAATACACTTGTGTTGTTTTATGCCACTAAGCAATAGGAAACTAATACACCGCCTCTTTTTCTGCTACCTGATCATAACAAACTTCCCGTGAGGATAAAAGCAATTGAAGGAAGAATGACAATGTGGTAGAATAGTTACTGTGGAAATATGAGTAACTTGCTTGTGCAATTTACTTGTTTTCATAACCACTCAAGTCTAATATCAAATATACCACTTCCTCTCTAAGATTGGGCACTATTATTTTCACTGAAATTTATCACTTTGTGGATTGTTAAAAAATCCAGTTATTAAAGTGCAAATCAAGTGTCCTGGCTACATGGTATTCTGTGGTTAATAATGTTTCTAATAATGCCCAATAGCAAAACAAGAGGTATTATCAAGGAATTATATTTAATTGCAAAAGAAGATATGCATTTCCTGCAATATCCTAGGGTATCCTGCTGCAAAAAATACCTGCTATTTCAGTGGAACAAAATGGAGAAGCATAACAGAAACCACCTCATAAAGCACAGCATTTTGACTCATAAAGCACCCAGTGTTCTGGAATCTGGACAATTTCAATTGTCCCCATCCTTGAGCAAGAGCTAGGAATTAAGGGGTAGGACAAGTGGGTAAAGGGGTGTCATAAGAAACTCCCTTCCTTATACACTTGCATATAATATTACATATTGAGAGAAAGATTGCACAGGCCATTTACGAAGCTCATTAGGTACTTTTTGTTTTTATTAAGTTTGTTCATCATGATAACTTTTTTTATAGTTCACCAAAACAATGAAACAGTTGAGAAGATATGCTAGGACAGCAATAAAATTGTAGATACATGTACATCAAATACTATTTGTTCATCCTTAAAAATGTCCATAAACAAATTTCAGTTTCAAAGCAGTATCTGTGCTATAAAAAGCAATACACATATTTCCTGGCCTTCTAAACATTTCTCCAGTTAAAATAACATTGTAAAAAACAAGTTAGTTAGGTATTTTATAAAAGACAACAAGATTAAATCAGAAAGCTAATCAAAACACTCTTGAGAGGAAACAACTAAGTTGAAAAAGAAATTAAAATTCGTAAACTACATAATTCCCTATGATGCATTTCAGAGTTTAGTAAGCAAAAAAAAAAATGGGGATAAGCAATGCTTTGATATCACCTGGTATGTTTCTGAATACTAGGGTAATAATGATATATTATTTGTTATGAGTACATAAATATAATTTTAAAAATATGGTACTGCCTTGAAATTAGACTCCATTTGCTTTACCCAGGTGTTTTGTGTCTAGAATATATAATCTAATTTTGAATGGATATCCTCAAGAGTAAGACTACCTTTTTATTTTAAGATTTTATTTTTTTAAGTAATCTCTACACCTAACATGGGGCTTGAACTCACAACCACTAGATCAAGAGTTGCATGCTCTATGGACTGAGCCAGCCAGACACCCTCCCCAAGACTGCCCTTCTTAAATGTTTGCCATGACATTAAAAAAATGGTTTCAATAAATTATAAATACTATTAACTATAAACTATTGGATAGTTGATGAGTGAGAAATCTTTGATTTTACACCTTATTTTTAACTGATTATATCCATATCAAAAGCTTCAAATGAGGGGCACATGGGTGGCTCAGTCGTTAAGAATCTGCTGGGATTGAGCCCTGCGTTGGGCTCCCTGCTCAGCAGAAGCCTGCTTCTCCCTCTCCCACTCCCCTGCTTGTGTTCCCTCTCTTGCTGTGTCTCTCTCTCTCTGTCAAACAAATAAATAAAATCTTAAAAAAAAAGTTTCAAATGAGTATTTGTTTATTTATAAAGATTTAAACCAATAGCTCTCAGAGAAAAACATTTGTTTCACACTACAGCCATCTTTAATCTTGAAGTTATTTAGTTGACTTAGTTCAAATCATAATAATGATTAGTTTTTTAAAAGTCTGAATGCAGCAGGATTAAAAAAATCCTCCAAATCTTCTGTAACTGGAAAGAGATCAGTGACCATGATTCAAAGAAAGGCTTAGCAGATTGCAACACTAGAGAAAAACACATTTTGTGCAAGGGATTACAAATAGTTTAATGAGAGTGAAATGCATGATTATGGTATACAGAATGGTAGAATCAATGGAAAATACAAAAAAGGATCAACAGTAACTCTTTGGTTTAGGGAGAAAATACAATACAGTCAAGGGGTGATGTCAAAGATAAAACATAACCAAAGGTGATTAAATAGGACTTTCTTGCTTTTCCCACATGAGAGCCTTTGGCAAAGAAAAAGCTGTGCAGCTGACAGCAGGCTGGATGTAAAGGGATTAAAGCTCAGACAAGTAAAGAAGCTGTACTCAATGTTCCTTACATTTAAGACATGTAAATGAGTACACAGTAATGGAGAGGCTTAGTATCAAAAAAAGACATCCAAATGGCTAATAAACACATGACAATGTGCTCAACAGTACTAATCACAGGAATGCAAAATGCACACATGAGATATTACTTCATAACAAACCAGAAAGGATTAATGAAAAAGAAAATGCAAAATATGGGGGTGCCTGGGTGGCTCAGTCAGTTAGGAGACCAATTCTTGGTTTCAGCTCAGGTCATGATTTCATGGTTGTGGGATCGAGCCCTACTTTGGGCTTCGTGTCCAGCAGGGAATCTGCATGAAGATTCCCTCCCTCTGCCCCTCCCCCACCTTTCTCAAATAAATAAATAAATAAATAAAATCTAAAAAAAGGGGGGCACCCGGGTGGCTCAATCAGTTAAGCATCTGCCTTTGCAGGTCATAATCCCAGACTCCTGGAATCGAGCCTAGTGTTGGGCTCCCTGCTCAAGGAGAGCCTACTTCTCCCTCTCTCTCTGCCTCTCCCCACCCACTTGTCTTTGCTCTATCTATCTCAAATAAATAAAATCTTTTAAAAAATCTTTAGAAAATAGAAAATACAAAATACAAAATACTGAAGAAGTTTTAGGTCTCATGGAATATTTATACATGACTGAAAGAAATGTGTATTTGTACAATAACTTTAGAAAAAGTTATCACTGAAGTTAGACATATACACATACTTTGCTCAGCAAATACCTTCTGAGGAATATACTTGTCTTCGTTTGCTAAGCAAGGCTGTCCAAAGTACCACAGACTAGGCTTAAATCACACACACACACACACACACACACACACACACACACACACACACACAATTTTTTTTTTTTTTTCCTCACAGTGGTAGGGGCCAGAAGTCCAAGGTAGATGTTTTGGTCGAGTTAATTTCTTCTGAAAGTCATGAGGAAGCATCTGTTAGGACTCAGCTTGGCTTGTAAATGTGATCTCCCTATGTCTTCACTTTGTCTTCCCTCTGTCTGTGTCTGTCCAGATTTTCACTTCTTATGAAGACACCAGTTATACTGGATTAAGATTTACTCATATGTCTTCATGTTAACCTAATTAACTATCAAAGATCCTATCTCCAAATAGTCACATTCTAAGGTACTAGGGGTTAGGACTTCAATACATGAATTTTGGGGGAGAAGAAACATAATATAGGCCATATTTCTCAACAGAAATACCTATATATATTTATTAAAAATTCTGCACAATGATGTTTATTGTGCAGCTGACATCAGGCTGAATATAAAGGGAAATTGATAATATCTCCAAAATATAATCTACCCAAATGAGCATAAAAAATGAGTAAATAAATTTTGAAATTTTTACACTATAAAAACTAGTATTCAGCAATGAGAACATAAAGATGAGTCTCACAAACAGAAAGGGATGAACAGAAAGGAGCACACAGTGTATTATTTTATTTATATAAAGTAGAACAGGAAAAACTAATCTGCAATGTTAGAAGTCAAGACAGAAACTACTCTTGGTGGTAGGGGTATAGGGACTATGACTCGGGGGGGCGGAGCATGAGGGCAAATATCTCAGTATTCACGGTAATGTCCACTTTGTGAAAATATGTTAGGCTATTCACATAAGAATCATGCACATTATTGAGCATATTTTGTAATATAAGATTAAAAAAACAATAAATGAATCCACTGACTGACTGACTGAAACTACTGATGTTGGTTTTAATAACAGGACATATTATTCGGCAATATTTTAGGGAAGATTAGATTAATGATTCAACAAACAACCCCAAACTGAAATCTTGTAAGGATCACAAAATAGTGATTTTGTGTGTAAGGAACACAAAATAGTGTTTTTGTGTTCCAGCTCTCATCCTTACATTTATGCCT
Source organism: Callorhinus ursinus (assembly GCF_003265705.2). NCBI lineage: Eukaryota > Metazoa > Chordata > Mammalia > Carnivora > Otariidae > Callorhinus > Callorhinus ursinus. Next base: position 41,995,540 of record NW_027397063.1, read on the forward strand.
TTAAACAAATCTTTTTAATTAACTAAACCCTTGATTTCTCCTCCTTAATGATTTCTATAGTAAATTCCTTTGAAGTACTCTTTCAGCTTTAGGATTCTATTTTTTATTAATTTGGGATTGAATTGTTGATTTGGTGTGAAAATTATCTTTAAACATTTGACTAAAAATAGGATAAGTTCCCCTAGAGTGAAAATAACAACCTATATCCTACTTTACTGTCACTAAAATACTAGGATTAACTTTCATTATAGAATTAAAATTATAGGGCTATGATTTTTGTTACTAATTTTGAAAGATTGTGTTTCCAGAGAAATTTCTATTTATATAAAAATAATTAAGAAGACAAAGTTTTCCTAATTATAATTTAATGATTTTTAAGTAAAGCATGTCCACTTGCTGATAACATTTTTAGCCCTTATTTAAAAAAAAACATTGTTTTTTAAAAAAACTATTTTTATTGAAATATAATTCATATACAGTGTTATATTGTCAGTGTTATAATGATTCAACACTTCTATAATTACTTAATGCTCGTCATGATAAGTGTACTCTTAAACCCCTTTATCTATTCACCCATCCTCCCATCTCCCCTCTGGTAACCACCATTTTGTTCTCTGCATTTAAGAGTCTGCTTTTTTGTCTTTTTTTTTTACTTGTGCATCTGTTTTGTTTCTTCAATTTCACATACGAATGAAATTATATGATATTTGTCTTTCTCTATCTGACTCTTTTCACTGAAAAGACTGAAACTCAGCAAATACTTTCTAATAATGTACATTCTTATTGCTAAACACATGAAAGGAAAAGAAGTTTCAGTGAAATATGGCTCAGAACCATCTCAAAGGCCAGATAAAAAGAGAAGCATACAGTGAGTTCTTGAGGATCATGACTAAGAAGGACTAGTGGTGATGTGAAGTCAAAGACTCATATGTTAAATCAACTGAAAATAATGGTGGGTTGCTGTACAGAGGTGGGAAATCAGAATATTTACAACCATATTCAAAAGAAAATGAAACAGAACAGAAATAATACCAATGTTTGGGCAAATATCAGAGTAGTCAGGTGCACAAACTGAGTGATTTCTGTAGCTAACAAGAAATAAGAAATTATAATATGTGGGTTGCCTCCTGTACTGCACAGTAAAACTCAATATGAAACAGCTTTATTGAGTTTTTTGCTTTTGGTACCCATGTAATGATATTTTATATTGGGACCTGCTATAAAATAATATCTAAGTCCCAAAACAAGAGAAAGTAATAGGAAGGAAGCTAAACTGAAGTCACCCTTAAGCAGCAGTTGCCTGGTATTGCTACACTTGCTTTCCAGAAATATTCATAGAATACAACCTATGTTGGATCCATCAAGATTATTGTTTGAAGACAAGTGGAGAGGGAGAATATGAAATATAATGAGTAGTGGGGCGCCTGGGTGGCTCAGATGGTTAAGCATATGCCTTTGGCTCGGGTCATGATCCCAGGGTCCTGGGATCAAGCCCTATGTCCGGCTCCTGGCTTAGCGGGGAGCCTGCTTCTCCTTCTGCCTCTCCTCCTGCTCGTGCTCTCTCTCTCTCTCTCTTTCTCTGTATCTCTGTGTCTCGAAGAATAAATAAAATCTTAAAAAAATATATAATGAGTAGCTTTCTGGTTCTAAATGCAAGCAGAGGTTTGTTTTACACTTCCTTTGAATGGTCGTGCAGTAATCTTTCCAAACTTGATGACAAACAATCTCACAACAAAGCAATAATGTTGCTATGTGAAAAAGGTCAAAACACTTAAAAAAATAAAACATATTTCCCATATTTCAAATCCTGAATTTTTTCTCACCTTTTAACTTTATCTTTTACATGTTAAAGCAGTTAAAAATAGAGAATAGAAGTATAAATACTTAAAATGATTTTAAAAACTACACACAATATTAAGAGATTTGAGGAAAAGAATTCATAGTCTCACAGATGAAAATATTAACAAAAAACATTTATGGTTGAAACACACTATTTGTCCTTGGTTAGATCATTTAATCTTTTTTACATGATTTTATCACTATGCAATTAGCTCAATAGTACTAATAACGAACTTGGAAATGTTATGAAGAATAAATATTGAATGGTATAAAAGTGGAAAAAAACTATGTTTAAATAACAGTCATTGAGCGCCTGGGTGGCTCAGTTGGTTAAGCGACTGCCTTCGGCTCAGGTCATGATCCTGGAGTCCCGGGATCGAGTCCCGCATTGGGCTCCCAGCTCGGCGGGGAGTCTGCTTCTCCCTCTGACCCTCTCCCCTCTCATGCTCTCTCTCTATCTCATTCTCTCTCTCAAATAAATAAATAAAATTAAAAAATAAATAAATAAATAAATAACAGTCATAATACTAGGGGATTATTGTAATAAGTTCAGCTCAGACCAATTCAGATTTTACATTCACTTGTGACATACTAAGACAAACCTATTCGATGTTTCCTTTAGAGATCAATACATGAATAAAATTATTTTGTTAGTGACTGTTATTTTCTCTTACTATCAGTAGCCAAGGCTAACAGTTTTTACTACATAGTGAGGGAAAATCACTCCTTATACTTTGTTCTTTATTCCCAGTGCTTAGTCTTATTACTCACATACCTATAGGCCATGTGCAGATTCCATCATCCTGAAAAAAATGTCCACTGGTCCATGCTCTCTGTATGTTATAATGCTGAAGTGAATGGTAGTCTATAGCACTATTAACTACTGCAGCATATTACATTAATTTTGGTTCAAAAGTGATTGATGTAGGAGCGACTGTGTGGCTTAGTCGGTTAAGCATCCAACTCTTGATTTTGGCTCAGGTCATGATCTCAGAGTTGTAAGATCAAGCCCTGTGTTGGACTCTGTGCTCAGCTTGAGATTCTCCCTCTCCCTCTGCCCCTCCCCCTGCTCATGGCTCTAAACAAATATATAAACAAATAAATAAAATCTTCTTTTAAAATGTGATTAATGTAAAAAATTATGATGTAGAAATGTAGAAATACATGATGGAAATTTCATAGCACAACTGAGAATGAATCTTTTCACCTATATATGGATTCATTCATCCTTTTATTTATTATCAACAAATATTCACTAAGCAGTTACAATGTGTCAGCCCCCTCTTTTTCTGGTGCTTAGAATGATCAGAAAACATATTAGACAAGTATCCTTCCCCTTCAATTTTACATCCAAGTGAAAGAAGATATAAAATAAATAACAATAAGGAAATTATACAGCATGTTATCTGTTGATAAATGTTTTGTTTAAAAGAAAACACATAGAGAAGGAAAAGGAATTGGCAGTGCAAAGTAGTCCAGGGTAGAGGGAAAATTGCAATTTTAAACATGCTGTCAAAGCAGTCTTAGTGGTAACATATATTTGATCAGACTGATATAGACAAAAAAAGTTAGCAATGCAGATACCTGAGAAAGAAATATTCTCATAAAAGGAAACAGCCAATACAAAAAGCCTGAAGTCAGAGGATGCCCACTGTGTTCAGGTTCAGCAAACAAACAAGGATAGCTGGAGCAGAGGAAGGGAAAGAGATGAGGTTTTCAGGTAATAGGGGTCAGTCCACATAGAACCTGGTAAGATATGTGATGATTAATTTTAAGTGTCAATTTGACTGGGTCTTGGGGCACTCAGATATTTGTTTTGTTTGTTTTTTTAAAGATTTTATTTATTCATCAGAGAGACACAGCAAGAGAAGGAACACAAGCAGGGGGAGTGGGAAAGGGAGAAGAAGGCCTCCCGGTGAGCAGGGAGCCCGAGGCGGGGCTCGATCCCAGGACCCTGGGATCATGACCTCAGCCGAAGGCAGATGCTTAACGACTGAGCCACCCATGCGCCCAGCACTCAGATATTTGGTTAACATTATTTCTAGGTATGTCTGTGAAAATATTTACAGATGAGATTAGCTTTTGAATGAATACAGTGAGTAAAGCAGGTTGTTCTATTCAATGTTGTTGGTACCATCTAATCCACTGAGGGTATGAATAGAAGAAAAGGAAAGAAAAGAAAAAAAAGCAGAAAAAGGGAGTTGTCATTCTCTCTGCCTGACTGTTTGAGTGGGACATCAGTTTTTTGCTCTCACACTGGAACTTACACCATTGACTCTGGTTCTCATGACTAAAAACACGGATCTACCAGCTTTCATAGGTCTCCAGCTTGCAGATACCAGACTGTGGTACCTCTCAGCCCCCATAATGACAAGGACCAATTCCTTATAGTAAGATGTAGATGCAGATATAATTTAAGACATAGAAAAAATCTCCTATTGATTTTATTTCACTGGAGAACTCTGTCTAATACAGGCATTTTAAAGACTTTGGCTTTTATTCTCAGAAAAATGGGACACTACTGAAGATGTATGAGCAGTCATAAATCTCTGACTTTAAGGATATATTACGGAGGGGCGCCTGGGTGGCTCAGTCGTTAAGCATCTGCCTTCGGCTCAGGTCATGAACCCAGGGTCCTGGGATCGAGCCCCACATCAGGCTCCCTGCTGGGTCGGGAGCCTGCTTCTCCCTCTCCCACTCCTCCTGCTTGTGTTCACTCTCTAGCTGTGTCTCTCTCTGTCAAATAATTAAATAAATAAAAATCTTTAAAAAAATATATATTACAGAGAAGTAAAGTAATGATGCTACAGATGGTAGTAGCTTGGTACAAGGAGACATTAGAAGAAATGGTGAGAAGTGGTTGGTTCGTTGATATATCGAAGAATTTCCTCATGCAATGTATATGAGGTATGAGAGAGTGGTCAAGAATGTCACCAAGTTTTTGATCAGAGGAACTGGAAGGATGCAGCTGTCATTAGCACAGATAGGAAAGACTGTGGCTGGGGCAACACCATATTAGAATCTCTGAAATCCCCATGAGGTTCTCAGAGTAATGTGACTCAGATGAAAATAACTGCCTTGCAAAATGAGACTAATGTCATAGTACAAAGGTATTTACTTTTAATTTATTTCTATACAAATGATCTTATTACAAAGAAAAAAGATAAAAACATATTAAAGGAAGATAAAAAATGGGCAAGATGAATACTTTTTAGGAAGCTGTTGTCGATCTCTGAAAGTCGGGGACCTGGGGCAGCGAAGGAACTGAGAAAAAAGAGACGACAGTAGAGCGAGGCACAGGGAACCCCAAGCGAACAGCCCGAGGCTCTGAGGTTTATTTTCCAAACTCTTATATACCTTCTACAGCGATATAGATCTATAATGATTTACAGCAGGGGCATAGTAAGGCACATTCCTCCATGTATCCAGGATTAGTCAAGCACGTAAGGATCTTTAAAACAGAATTTCAGGACAAGGGAACAGAGAGGGGAGTGCCCAGTGTGCTGTTTGCAGCTGGCTTCCTATCTACTAAACATCTGCTGCTGCGGACTTTAGAACTGACCACACACGTCCCAAGGGCATTTCACTCTGATCCTTTCAGGTTATTTTTAACCCTACAATCTCGAGTTTTCTCAGAGATCTTGAAGTCTGAGCAAACATGCACCACTGGTTGTTGTGGCGTTCTGTTTCCCACAAGCTGTGATGACACTTTTATAGAAATTAGAGATAAACCTCCCCTTGCCAATTATGACAACACTGCCTATATCTTTAGACCATTTCAATTTGCAGAATAAGCAGAAAATAATTTAGTTACTATTCTACAAAACAAGTAAAAAAAAATACTTTTTGGAACAGTAGTTTTCAAATGGCTTTGTAGAACCCCGGGTTTCTCAGGAGGATCAAGGTGTGCAGGGGGTACCAAGCAAGCAGAGCATAACTTCACTTCTATTGTGTTGTACATATTAGCATTGAATAATTGAATTTATATACAAAAAAAAGGGGGTACTGCTGTCTTTCACTGAATTATGAAAAACACTGCTAGAGAGGAAGGCCTTTCATTTTATTCCTCTACTGAAAATATGAACTTATTTTTTTCTTAAATACTATCATGAATTTTAAATTTGAAGTAAAGTGGGAACCCAAGGTTAATAACAAGAAATACATGCATGTGTGTGAAATATTCATGAGACTATATCTGACTACTTTTGTTATGGAGAATGGCAAAAGTCCAACAATAATTATGTTCTTTATCCTTACGGAAGAAATAACACCTGTATGTAAATATTATGAAATCTAATTGTCATTGTATTACTTTTAACTTACTTATATAGTATTCGAATTTGAAATTTCCCAACTAAGAGCTTCAAGGTATTTCTCCTAAGTATACATGATATTTGCTTCTTAGGAACCTTGACTATTATTACAGAAAATGTAAATGGCATGGAATGGTCAACTGCTTCACATGCATATATTTGCTCATTTCACAATCCATGAGATAATTTTTAATTTTTTTAAAAGATTTTATTTATTTATTTTGAGAAAGAGAGCACAAGCAGAGGCAAAGGGAGAGAGAGAATCTCAAGCAGATTCCATGCTCAGTGTAGAACCCAATGTGGGACTCGATCCCAGGACCCTGAGATCATGACCTGAGCCAAAATCAAGAGTCGGACACTTAATCAACTGAGCCACCCAGGCACCCCAGAGATAGCTTTTAATTTTAAAAAGGGTTTTTCAAAGGAAAAACTCATTTTGATAAGGAATATTATAAAATAAAAATATAACTAGTTATGAAAATTTCAAATTACATAAAGCTCATATTATTCAGAGTGTTTCTTTAAAAACAGAAAATCTAAGAAGTATCCTGAATAAAATAGCTCCATAAAATGTTATTTGTCTTTGCATATTCAGATCTGGTGATTTTAGATCATTTCATTCAAAGGAAATACTATGAAATTATAGATCAGTTAATAAAAGCAGCCATTGACTTGCATCTGAGGCAAGAAAAATGATTTGGTTCAGTCCAACTAAGACATAATTCAGCTTCAGTAGCATTATTCTCTTTGGAATGCATTACTCCAGCCTCAATATACTTACATTTATGTTAGAAATATCATCTTGTTGGGGTGTCTGAGTGGCTCAGTTAAGCCTCTGAATCTTGATTTCAGCTCAGGTCATGATCTCTGGGTCCTGGCATTGAGCCCTAGGATGGGCTCCCCACTCAGTGGAGAGTCTGCTTGTCTCCCTCTCCCTCTGCTCCTCCCCCTGCTTGCGACCTCCCTCTCTCTCTCTGAAATAAATAAAAAAATATTTAAAGAAAGAAATACCATATTGTTTTTTTGTAAAAACAACAAAAAATAGTTTACCATCTTGGATCAACAGTTCGTATTTTATACATTGGCTATAAAGTACAGCAGCAATAGTTTTGCATAACTCTTTATATCTTAATGAAAGTCTGCCTTCTGAAAATCTGATGGTCCTAATTTTTAATGAATATAAAATCTGCATTTATCTGAATTTTACATCACAATTTGCAATGTAATGTATCAGTTAAGTTTTTAAGGTAATTCTGTAAGGAGCAAATTATTTAGTAATGCAGAATAAGAGTTTTACAATTATTTGTATAAATTATTAATAAAAAAGATAACGTTTATGGGAGGAAAAAGATATTCCTTGGAGGATATTCCCCTCTATCATCTCATATTATGAATTATGGCTATGCTGCTGATTCCAGGATAGTCATATCACTTGTTACATTAAGATATTATGATTATTTATATACTCTTCTCTATTATTGTTGCTTTGATATTTTTGACACAATTTTTGACACAATGTAGCACTTTTAAAATTTACTTCAATGGTATAATTATAAATAAAACATTTAAAGTAAAAAATGCAACAGGGGTTCCTGGGTGACTCAATCGGTTAAGCGTCTGCCTTCGGCTCAGGTCACCATCACAGGGTCCTGGGATTGAGTCCCACATCGGGATCGCAGCTCAGGGGCGAGCCTGCCTCTCCCTCTCATTCTCCCTCTGGATCTCTCTCAAATAAATAAATAGATGAATCTTTAAAAATACAACAAATATTAGAACCCATTGTGCTCAATAATTTTTTCACATGCATTGAAAAAACAAGAATACTTAAGGGTTTGAAGAGGAAGCACTGAAATTCAATATTAATTATTATAAGCTACTGTTGATTAAAGAGCAGTAAGAAATTAAGGAACCTCTCATTGGAGGTGGTATTGGGCAGAGAGCCAAATAAAGTGAGAAATGAAATGGATTAGGCCATGCGGATTAGCATAGGGCCAGGTAGATTTGGGCACCTTTGCCATGTCTACGTGAGCATGGACATACATAGGGCCAGAGAAGTCTGTTTCACAGCTATGTTAAGAGTTTGGGCTTTATTTTGATATGTGGCAAAGATCTATGAGATTATTTTAAGAAAGGTCATACATAATTAGATTTTAAATTTAAAATGGTCATGTAATGTCCAGCATGGTGACTATAGTTAACAATACTGTATTGTATACTTGAAAGTTGCTAAGAGAGTAGGTCATAAAAGTTCTCATTACCAGAAAAAAAATTGTAACTATGTGAGGTCATAGATGTTAATTATACTTATAGTGGTAATCATTTTGCAATATATACAAATATCAACAAGAGAACAAGGGATGAGAAGAAGGAGAGGGATACTAAGAACGTATACAACAGCATCAGTAGTTATGGGAACAGATATAGATGAGGCAAAGGTAACAAAGCAGCAGTAGTTTTGATCCTGGGTGCCAAAGAAAAGCAATAGCAGGAGAGCAGTAATGGTACCCAAGCAGAATGACTGGACCTCTGGGACACTTATGAAATGAAAGCATGAAAGTTGTAAGATTTGAAAACTCAGTGTTTTCTGTGGAATGGGGCTTCAGAACCATGGGGGACATTCGTTGACATTTCTGGGATTCATTTGCTGTTTCAAAGATAATTAATTCCCAGTGATGCCGAGAGATGAAATGGTAAATCAAAGAGCTAACCATCACCAGCCTAAACATGGAAAAGATCCCTTCCTATTTTTCTGAAAGTAATAAAACCTTAGGGACAAATCACCTGCACTAGAATATTGGCCTTGCCAATTATTTTCTTTGATGCATTACTTAATACTTTTGTTTTTCAGCTATTATTTCTATAGAATGGAGCTAGGAAGATCTTACAAGGGTTAGATGCATTAATATATGTAAGGTATATATTAGTGTTCTATAAGCATAGCTATCATCTTCATTATGGTTGTAATTATTATTTATTACATTATTCAAGAAGAGCTCCTCATTTCAAACAGTAAATCTGATCTTAGTTCCTATATACTTTATGATCAGTAACTGCTAGTCATTTCATAGATTTTCCTTTTCACATAAAGAAATGAAATATAGATTCAAACACCATCCAGTTTATTTTTTTAGAAAATCTTATTTATTTTGTCTTGGAAATCCTATGTTATACAATGAATATTATATACAAACTCTCTTTTTTGGTGGTAGATTATTCTGGATATTACTGGATTTGCTTTGGCCAGAATTTTAAATGTTTTCTCTATGTTTCTGATTTTCTAAGAACATATATCAGTTTGCAACTTTTATGTAAAGCATTAATAAGACTCTTGAGTTAGTCAAGATGACTATATTTTTTTTTTACTTTTTTAAAATTTAAATTCAATTAATTAACATATAATGTATTATTGGTTTCAGAGGTAGAGGTCAGTGATTCATCAGTCATATAATACCTAAGGCACTATCCAGTTTAAATGTAAGATTTTATCCTTGAAATTCACACATTACAGTATTTAAAGTACCTGGAATAGTGATAAAAAATTATTATGATTAAGGGCAAAGAACTACCAATTATTTATAATAAGCACAACTAAATATGTATTTATACTGTTTATTTTTCTTAACTGTAAGTAATTCTGCCCTTATTAATAAGAATAATCTGGGTCATTTATGTGCAAATGATACATTACTTATGTATATTACAAAGAGAGAACACCATAGCTATTTAACTATCCAGACATTGTCTTTGTCCAAAATGAACACGAACACACAATGTGCGCGCACGCACACACACACGCACACACACACGCACACATGAAATTTATATAGAAAAATGCATACATATAAATTTACCTGGATAGTATTTTATTAATAAACCTTGTGCTATGCACTCCTCTAAGAGGAAAATAAAGTATTTCACATGCAATTTTTTTCTTTAATAATGGAGTGAAAAATCACAGGAAACCTAAGACCAAGATCCAGATAATAGTGCTATTACAGCCTTTTTGATTGTGGGCCACTCTACTGGACGTGTTCTTTAGGAATAAAAAATAATTATTATTATATAACATTTACATCTTTCAAATTTATAATTATTTTAAATTTGGAACAATTTTAGCCTCCCCAAATTTGTGCATTTATACTGACTTCTGAAGTCAGTTAATCTAAAGTGTAAGGGAAGATTCAAAAATTGAATTATTCAGCCTTTGTTTTGGATTAACATTTTATAGCAATATATGGACAATTTGCCCATTCTCAAATACAATATTGCTTATACTGTATCAGGCATTTATTATATTTACTAATCATTCTCCAAGAAGGTTCATTAGTAGATAGTGGAATTCCTACAGATTTAAAATAATAGATTACATAACACCCATCTTTAGTTTGTAAACAAATACTTTTTTTTCTATAAACAGAATCATTATAGTTACACAAGGTAGGAATTATCTAAAATAAATTCAATGATGAATAGTGTCAGTGGCTGTTTTTCTGATGTGCCTTTAGGTTCTGATAAGGAATCCAAATCACAGAACTTGAAATATGTTTCCACCTGTTCTGTAAGAGATGGTAATCATTTCCTTTGATTATCATTTCCTTCCCACTCCCATATCTCCTTCAAGAACATGGTTATGCCCTTTTCAGTCTGCTCTGAAAACTCTTTTCAAGGAAGCCCTTGATACCATCTTCTGGTAATCACTGATATAACTACAGGTGTTCACTTGTCCCACACCAAGACTACTGAAATTCTCTTCCCTACTAAAAGACCACACATTTCATTCAGGCTCTGTTGGGCATACAAACATAAAGGCATTATAATGCCAAGCAGCCATTTTCTACCATGTACCTTCCTCAACCAATAAAAAAAGAGACCATGTGGAGTGATAAATAACAAGGAAGTAAATGATCCTTCACTCCTGGTAGTTTTAGTCTTCCTGGTCTTAGTCCTCTGGGTAATATTTTGGAATCAGTAAGACTTTCGATCTCAGTAATCCTCTCAAATTCTTTTTAATAATTATGGTAGTTTTATTGGTTACTTATATCAAACCAGTATTTATAAGTAACCAATACTAGATTCCTAAAGCCAAATGATTCTAGAGTAAGACATTATGCATTAGAAATTGAATGTATATTGAATAGTTTTAGGGTTGGAGAAAGAGCAATCACATAGAAAAATAAAAGTAAAGAAACTAGAATTGATAATAGCTAAAACTGTCAGGAAAACTAAATGAAAGTACATAATTTCAAAAATTTGCTTTTTCAAATCCTTACTCAATTATGAACCCATAACAAACTCTCTATGAGGTATCAATGGTTGCTGCTTTTGTCCTGAGAATATTGGTGGGATTGTTTATCCAATTTTCTGACAGATCAAACAACGAATAAAGGATCAGGGATAGGAAACTGGTAATTTTAAATAATGTCATCTTTTACTTTATCAATCTGCTCTTCAACTGAGTATAATATGCTATATAACCCCTGAAGAAAAACATTGACTCCTGGTCTAGAAATCCGGCCTGTAAAACAATCAATAATTTACTTAAATTCTCTGTGTTTCAGTTTCTTCCTTTTAGAATGAAAGCAATTATAATATCTATTTTGTGGCATTATTCTGAGTTAATATTTATCAAGTATTTATACATACATATTCCTTTCCTTTCTTCTATGTATGTAGCTAGTCTAAACTTTCAACTCCTCATAGCTGGATTATTCCGATTGTTTTCCATTGCATCCCTTGGTGGAAAAAAAGGAATTTTCTCTAAAATTCACCTTCATCTTATGTATCACTGCCACATACATGTTATTAATTTTGCACATAATTCATCCATGTGCCAGATTAAAAAAAGAAATCCAGGACTAACAGTTATTTTCTCATGATGAAGTTTACATGTGTCCGAGAGAACCCTTCATTAGTTAGACTTATTTCTACTGATTTATATTTTCCTTATATCTCCACCCAACACTTCACTTAGATGAGTGTTTCTACTCAAGTTCAATAAACATGTCATACACATTCTGCTCCACATTTTTCTTATTCATTAATTCAATCATTTAATTATTTATGCAATCACTATTTATGATTTCATATTTAAAGCTGTTGTGCATACAAAAATGAGTAAGTCGTGATTTTTGCTGTATTCTGAAGTCAAAGACATGAAACCATGTATATAATTTTACTACAAAGTGATATGTACTGTAATGAAGGTTTTATAACTCAGCCTACACCCTAAAAGAAGCTTACACTTCTTTTTAAAATGAATTTTGTCATACATAAAGTACAGATAGTGATATAACAAATGCCCTTTTAACTACCACTTTGAATTAGCCAGTGTTAATATTATGTTACATATGTTTCAGATCTTATCATTCTGTAATCATATTAGTTTGGCCCATTCATCTAGTCACTAGGAATAGCCACCAATATAATTCCCAAAGACATTTTAAAATTTTTCTTTTATGTGTGCTACTGCAAAATATGGAAGAACATCTTCATAATTTAGTCAATTCCCTACAGTACAGCTGAGTCCAAGTGTAAGTAATGATGACATTTTTTTGTGAAAGTTGGTAATAGCTAAGACCATATAAATAATCTCCTTTAGGTTGGTTCTGACTATTCTGTACCTAAGAGATTTCTAAGGTTAAATGGCTCCTTATGTACACTTCATCTTCTAAGACCTGCTACATTTTTTTTTTGCTCAATAATTAAACCCTACCAGAATGACTGATATAGTGAATTTATTTCCTTCAGAAGAGAATTCCTTTTCTCTCTCCCAATAATGTATTCTTCCTCCAATGAGTCTGACATATGGTGTAACTATTAAATAATAAAATCACATGTGACTGGAATTTAGGATGATTCAATTTCAAATAAAATCATATTGGTTTATCACCATCTTTCCTTTAGTAAAATATGAAATAAAGATTAATCCTTAATATCCTACCTGTTTTTAGTTCAGTTTTTTTCCCAATATCCTCTTAGCAATTTTCTGATCCAAAAACACAAACTCTAGACACTTACATCCATGCATTTGCATATACTAAAATGGTGGAAAACATAAAAATAAAGCAACAGAAGGGAGGAGGGTAGGAGGATGGAGTAACTGAGTGATGGGTATTAAGGAAGGCATGTGTTATGAGCACTGGATGTTATATGCAACTAATGAATCATTGAACACTACATCAAAAGCTAATGATATACTGTATGTCAGCTAACTTAATAGTAATAAAAAATGTAGCAGGGGCCAAAGAAGCCGGTTTTGGGGGGAAAAAAATAAAGCAATACATTTTAGGCAAAGTACTCTCAAAATAAAAATATGGTATAGTTTATTTCCCAAATAGAGTATTGAACTACTCAATCTAAAGCATTCATATTTACCAGGTTGAACCATATGAAATTAAGATATGTATTTCCAATTTATTTTTCTCTTAATATAAGTGTGATGGTTAGTTAATTTTATGTGTCTGGAATAAGACCCATCCAGATTAAACAATATTTCTGGGTATATGGGTAAAGATGTTTCCAGATGAGGTTAGTATGTGAATCAGTGGACTCAATAAAGTAGATTGCCCTTCCCAATATGGTGAGCATCATCTTATCTGTTGAGGACCAGAATAGAACAAAATGGTGGAGGAAGGAGTAATTCACCCCTTTTGCTTCTTGCCTTACTGGTGAGCTGGAACACTGGTCTCCTTCTGCCCTTTAACTGAGATTTAGACCATCAACAATCTTGGTTTTCAGGACTCTGGACTTAGACTGGAATTATACCATCGGCTTTCCTGGGTCTCCAGCTTCCAGAATATATATTTATTATAATATATAATATTGTATCTCTCTTCCCTCCTTCCCCCCCTCTCTCCCCCCCCCACTCCCATTGATTCTGTTTTTCTGGAGAACCTTGACTAATATAATGGCCAAATAAGACCATTTTCATATGGTTTGATCTAAGAATTGGATTGCTTCATTGGATTCAGGGCTTTCTTGAGAACAAGGTTTGCAAGATGTTTCTCTTTCTGAAAAAAATATTGGGGGAATAAATCTACCTACAACAAAATTAATATATATCACCTATCTTGGAAGACAGAGCATATGTTTAATATTTTGAATAAATTATTTTATAGCTTTAAAACCTAAACTATGTAAGCATTCTGTTATAGGCAAATATATAGGATACTATAGGAAAAGTACACCCAAGATATAACAATGATAGTGTATATTTAAAAGATGTAAATATATATATATATCATTTGTATATATTTATCATTAAATAAATATATATATATATATATATGCTTAAAAGCAACTATGTGGCTCAAAATGAAACTGAAATCCAATATAATAAACAGAGACTAAAAGTCAAAAATCTACAGGGTTTCTAGGGTAAGGATTTAAAAAATGAATTTTTTGAGTGAAAGCACCCAAACCAGACATATGACAAGAAACTAGAAAAACTGTATATAAGAAAACAAAAAAATATATAATGTACCAGGCACATATTATGTAAAATAAATTTGCACAGCCACATTAATATATGAAAATTTGAATGTAATACAGCAGATGGCAATAATAATAAAGAAAAAGGGACATATTAGTTAAGATTATAAATTCATAAACATATATAAGAATCACTAACCTAAGGCATTTAACACTATAAACTTGATAGACACAAAGCAGAAATGATATAATTACACAGAAAAAAATTAAAATTCATGAGCACTGTTGAAGCTTTTAATGTGCTAGTCTCAGAAGCATTTATGCTTCAAGAAGACCAAATTTTGAAATGACTTTGAGATATATGGAAATCATCATTAATAATTCTGTAATAAGTAAGATATATTAAGAACTTATGCTGTAGCAAGTACAGATCACTTTTTAAAGATTGTTTAGGCATACTTACCAAAAGACTGATAAAGAGCAAAACAGAATATGCAAGTAAAAATCCAAACATCAATGCACACACACACACACAGAAGAAACAAAACCCTAAAATCAGTACAATATAATGTAAATAAATATGCCACTTACTCTGAAAGTGTAGATTAAATGATCAATTATTGAAGAAAAATATATTTTCAAATTGTTTAGGAAGAAAAAACATGAATATAGAAATGACCATAACAATTATGAAATGGTTATTAAAATTAGAAAAAAATTCCCTCTCACTCTTGTGAGACTCCAAACTCAAATGATTTTAACCCAAATTTTATGAAAATTCAAACATCTTAATCAATGTAAAAAAATTAAAATACGTATGCACCTCATTTTATGAGGTTTGAAGTGTAGCGGTTTGAATGGTATCCTTCAAAAATCCCATGACTACTTGGAACCTTAGAATGTGGACCTATTTGGAAACAGGGTCCTTGCAGATTTAATTAGGTAAGACTAAGTCATATTGGCTTAGAATGGGCCCTAATTCAATGACTAGTGTCTTTATAAAAGGAGAGGGACGTTCAGACACAGAGCCAGCATAGACATACAGAGGGAAGAAAGCGATAGGGTGACGGAGGCAGAGATTGGAGTGATGCAGCTACAAACCATGATCATAGGATTGCCAGCAAACACCAGAAGCTAGGAAGAGAGTAGAAGGATTTTCCCCTAGATTCTTCAGAGGAAACATGTCTCTGCTCACACCTTGATTCTAGATTTTAACCTCCAGAAGTGTAATGGAATAAATTTCTGTTGTTTTAAGCCACCCCGACTGTGGTAATGTTTTATGGCAGCCATGGGAAACAAATAGGTGACAGGAGCAAAGCTATGATTCTAAACCAAGGATGGATTTAAAAATCTTTCTGAAGAATCCGTTGATGCTAGAACAACGTGTATATTAGGGGTGCCAACCCCCCGACACACAGTAGAAAATCCTCATGTAACTTTTCACTCCCCAGGAGCTTAACTACTAATAGCCTACTGTTGACTGGAAGGCTTACTAATGCAACAGAAACTGTCAATGGATACATGTTTTGCAGTAATATATGTATTATATACTGTATTCTTACAATAAAGTAGGCTATCGAAAAGGAAACATTATTAAGAAAATCAGAGAGAAGAAAAAATGTATTTAGGTACTGTACTGTATTTATCCAAAAAAAATCTGCATATAAAGTGGATCCTTGCAGTTCAAACCTATGTTGTTCAATGGTCAACTGTATTAACAAATTGAGTCCATCATGTATTTGAAAACTTTATGACCAAATGGAAATGAGGGAAAAAGTTATCAACAAATATTGGCTATCACAAAGACAGATTGAGGGACAAAAATTGAAGTGGTTATCTCAACAACTGTGGAAGAATAATTCTATAAAATCCAACATTTATTCATAATTTTAAAAAGCAAATCCTTTAGCAAAATAAGATTAGAAGAAAAGTGGTTAGCCTCCATAAAGCGTAACTACCAAAAACTCTTGCAGACATAACACTTAAAGTGAAGATTTAAGGATACTGTCAGTAATTCCAGGAACAAATCAAGAAACCTCTCACATCACAATCATGTAACACTAGATGCTATAGACAATGCAAGATGTCTACAAAATAAGAGCTATATAAATTGGGGGGGGGAACCCAAAGTTGTCTTTTTTTTTTTTTTTTAAGATTTTATTTATTTATTTGAGAGAGAGAGAGAATGAGAGATAGAGAGCACGAGAGGGAAGAGGGTCAGAGGGAGAAGCAGACTCCCCGCTGAGCAGGGAGCCCGATGCGGGACTCGATCCCGGGACTCCAGGATCATGACCTGAGCCGAAGGCAGTCGCTTAACCAACTGAGCCACCCAGGCGCCCCCAAAGTTGTCTTATTTGCAAAGAATATAATTTTCTAAGGAGCAAGTTGTCTCTTACAATGTCCTCTCAGGAAATCAAACAAAATCTATTTGTAA
The DNA here is from genome assembly GCF_003265705.2 of Callorhinus ursinus. Taxonomy (NCBI): domain Eukaryota; kingdom Metazoa; phylum Chordata; class Mammalia; order Carnivora; family Otariidae; genus Callorhinus; species Callorhinus ursinus. Next base: position 42,012,556 of record NW_027397063.1, read on the forward strand.
TATTAAAACATTAAGCAAAATTGCTGAATATAAGTTGAAAGCACAAAAATTAGTATCATTCCTATAAAAAGAACTAGTATGACAAAAAGAAGGCAAGAACTGTTCAAACTACTCAGTAAAATTTCTTTACAAAGAAAAAAAAGAACATGGAAAATGGGATATTTTCAAAGGATACCATGAATAATAGCCAGAAACCAACCTTTCAGAGTTTCTTGGAATAAACTAAAGGGATGCCTGGGTGGCTCAGTTGGAATAAACTAAAGAAATCTGGGGCACCTGGGTGGCTCAGTCGTTAAGCGTCTGCCTTTGGCTCAAGGCATGGTCCCAGGGTCCTGGTTTTGAGTCCCACATCGAGTCCCACATCGGGCTCCTTGCTCTGCAGGAAGCCTGCTTCTCCCTCTCCCACTCTCCCTGCTTGTATTCCCTCTCTCGCTGTCTCTCTCTCTCTCTGTCAAATAAATAAATAAAATATTTAAAAAAAGAAATCTGTCAGAAACTTTTGAATATGATAAAAAATATTGTCCATAGACATAAAAGACCTAAATATTGAGAGATACCAGACTCATGCATATAAGAAAGTACAATATTACAAAATGTAATAGTGCTTTACTGCCATGATAAAAACCACTGTAATTTCAATGTAATCATCAGTATTTCCCATAGAAATCAAGAAACTATTGTAAGTTAATATACAAGTGTAAAGGTATAATTCTTAAGGAAAGAAGATCAAGAGAGGCAAATTGTTCTTATCATATGTAACCATGTTTGTAAAACTATACAAATTAAAAAATAATGGTCACTAGTATAGGAATAGATATATAGATCAATAGAACATAACAGAAAAGAACATCTAGAAAGAGACTAAACATTTAGAAACAAAAAAAAGCTCTATAAACACAATTAAAAGACAAATAATAGAGTAGAAGATATTTGTAACCGTAAAACAGAGAAAATGGTAAAAACCAGAATACCAAGAGGAAAGGATAAAAAAGCATTTTATTGAAGAGTACCTATTTTTGAAAAATACATATATGAAAATATGTTCAATCTAATAAGGAGATGCAGATTAAAATAAGTTATTGCACACCTAAAAAGAGGCAAAAATTAAATTTCTCATAGCAATTATCTAGAAATATTGAAGGAAATTGGTCCTTGCATACACCTGTAGTAATATTATAAACTTTTAGAATTATTTTGGAAAACTTTTTTGCCAAATTAAAAAATACATAAATTTAAAATATATTTAGGGTCACCTGGGTGGTTCAGTCGGTTACAGTTACATGGCTGACTCTTCATTTCAGCTTAGGTCATGATCTCAGGGTTCTGGGTTGGAGCCCTGCATCCAGCTCTGCGCTCAGTGGGGAGCCTGCTTAAGGATTCTCTCTCTCTCTGCCCCTCCTCCTACTCTCTCTCTCTTTCTCTCTCTCTAAAATAAATAAATAAATCTTTTTTATAGACTTTATTTATTCATCTGTGAAAAGGAGAGAAAGCACAAGCAGGGAGAGTGACAGGCAGAGGGAGAAGAAGGCTCTCTGCTAAGCAAGGAGCCAGATGCTGGACTCGATCCCAGGACCCAGGGATCATGACCTGAGCCAAGGCAGCAACTTATCCGACTGAGCCACCCAGGCATTCCTAAAATAAAAAATAAGTCTTTAAAAAATATTTATCCAGAAATTCTACTTCTAGGAAGACATTTTCTTTTTTTATATATTTATCCATTCATTTTTATTTAAATGTAATTTAGTTAATATATACCATATTATTAGTTTCAGGGGTAAAATTTAGTGATTCATCAGTTGCATATAATGCCCAGAGATCATTAAGTCAAGCGTTCTCCCTAATGCACATCACCCAATTATCCCCTTTCCCCCTCTTCCCTCCAGCAACCCTCAGTATGTATCCTAGAGTTAAGTGTCTCTTAATGTTTGCCTCCCTCTCTGTTTTGATCTTATTTTATTTTTCCTTCCCTTCCCCAATGTTCATCTGTTTTGCTTCTTGAATTCCACATATGAGTGAAATCATATGGTATTTGTCTTTCTCTGATTTATTTTGCTTAGCATAATACCCTCTAGTTCCATCCACATCATTGCAAATGGCAAGATTTCATTCATTTTGATGGCTGAGTAATGTTCCACTGTGTGTGTGTGTGTGTGTGTGTGTGTGTGTGTGTGTGTGTGTGTGTTCCACATCTTCTCTATCCACTCATCTGTCAAAGGACATCTGGGCTCTTTCCATATTTTGGCTATTGTGCACATTGCTGCTATAAACATTGGGGTGCATGTGCCCCTTCAAATCACTGTGTTTGTAAGGGAGACATTTTCCTATGCACACAGGAAATGTGTATGTGTATTAATATCAGAATCAATCTTAGAATATAAAACTAAATATATATATTGACATGATGGAATACTTACTACATGACAGCTAAATGAATGCACTATTTTTAAATAGATTGCATTTTTATGTATCAAAGAAGATATATTTTTAAACTCAGTGTTGAATAAGAAAAGGGCATTGAAGAACAATGCATACAACTTATTTACATAAATTTTAAAGAGTGATAATACTTTGTTAGTTTTACATATATATCTGATAGGAAAAATGTATCAAACACAGATTAAATAGGTAACTCCACTTGGCAGTAATGGTTTCTTTCAGTGAGAGAAAACATTATAGGACTGTGTTGAAGGAAGGTAAGGGAAAAGTCAAGTTGAATTTGTACATAAATTCAAAAAGTATTCTCAAAAATTTTTATGTTCTTTCCTCTCTATAGACTTTTTTTAATTTTTTCATATTATACTTTTTGTTTTCATATATTTTTAAAGTTTTCTCTAATTTCTTTATCTGATTTTAAACATATTTCCCTCAATTGACTCTTCATTTGATACTGTGACATAATTTTATTTTTTTCATCTCTGATTTCATTTTAATTTTCTCCTGTGAGTTTTTCAATCTCCTTGAGTATACATAGTTCATGTTATTAAATTCTCTTTTCTGTTTTCTTTTACATTTTTTAATTTAAGACTTTATTGAATTTCATCTTAAAATATCAGGACAGAAAAATAAAACCAGGGATAATTTTCAAAATAGTCACACACCAGGGCTTACATTCATAAGCTTTAAGAAAAATTAATTATGATAAATCATTTATATTCTAAAGAAAGAGGCAGAAAGTATATAAAAATTCATAAGTGTCTCTTCCAATAAGAAGTGAGATACTCAATTGAAGTTTACTCTCCCTTGGCACAGGTGTACATAATGTATATCCCTATAGACTACTTTTTCCAAAATCTTCATATATAAATTTGGACATTCCTTTATGTAGTGCAAGAGAAATATAAAAAGACTCCCAAATTATATTCTATCAACTAATTTTACATTTTTATTTTGAATAATCCTAGGAATATATTTTTTAAATAAGGTAATTGTATACAATCCTTTTCCTGAATTGTTTTGTTCTGTTTCTTATTAAGTCCATGAATTTATTTCCTGTGTCAAAATATCTGCATGACATCTTTCTCTTACTCATTGCACTGAAAACTGTAGCATAAAAGTAAAAACTACATTTTTGATGATTCAGGATATATTTCTTATCAATATGACTGACTTTGGTATATTTTCAAAGTGTATATTTTAGTGTAATTTCAAAGGATATGATTAACTCATTAAACATACTATCAATAAAACAAACCCATTATTTAATCTTGGATTCTGGCAAAATATAAAATTAATTAAGCAACAAATCAAATAAAGCTACCAATCCTTTGTTTTCATTATCAAAATTTCTTCAAAACTTTTGTGAAAATCCCTTGCACTTTCCCATTTAGGCTCCCACTGTTTTTTTTATTATGTTATGTTAATCACCAGACATTACATCTTTAGTTTTTGATGTAGTGTTCTATGATTCATTGTTTGCGTATAACACCCTATGTTCCATTCAATACGTACCCTCTTTAATACCCATCACCAGGCTAACCCATCGCCCCAACACCCCCTTCTCTAGAACCCTGTTTGTTTCTCAGAGTACATAGTCCCTCATGGTTCCTCTCCCCCTCCAATTTCCCCACTTTCATTTTTGCCTTCCTACTATCTACTTTTTTTTCCTTTTTTAACATATAATGTATTATTTGTTCCTTCCAAGCTCTCTTGGCTTTTCTCCCTCTATTTTTCTGGAATTTCCCGTAAAATAAAAGCTAAGATATTATTTCAGAACAGAAACTATAGTACTCTTATGAAATAATTCTGCTAAATCTCAATTTTACATGAATCCATATGCTTCCCACAATGCATTTATATTAAGCATGTCACATGACATTGAGACACATGACATTTATGTGACTCATGCATAGATTTTTTTCTTTAAATTTTTTATTGTAATGTTAATCACCATACATTACACCATTAGGTTTTTTTTTATTTTTTTATTATCTTAATCACCATATATTACATCATTAGTTTTTGATGTAGTGTTCCATGATTCATTGTTTGTGCATAACACCCAGTGCTCCATGCAGTACGTGCCCTCTTTAATGCCCATCATCAGGCTAACCCATCCCCCACCCCCCTCCCCTCTACAACCCTCAGTTTGTTTTTCAGAGTCCATCATCTCTCATGGTTCGTCTCCCCCTCTGATTCCCCCCCCTTCATTCTTCCCTCCTGCTATCTTCTTCTTTTTTTTTTCTTAACATATATTGCATTATTTATTTCAGATATACAGATCTGTGATTCAACAGTCTTACACAATTCACAGTGCTCATCATAGCACATACCCTCCCCAATGTATGTCACCCAGCCAGCCCATCCATCCCACCCCACCCCCACTCCAGCAACCCTCAGTTTGTTTCCTGAGATTAAGAATTCCTCATATAGTGAGGTCACATGATACATGTCTTACTCTGATAGACTTATTTCACTCAGCATAACACCCTCCAGTTCCATCCATGTCGTTGCAAATGGCAAGATCTCATTCCTTTTGATGGCTGCATAATATTCCATGGTATATATATACCACAACTTCTTTATCCATTCATCTGTCAATGACCATCTTGGCTCTTTCCACAGTTTGGCTACTGTGAACATTGTGCTATAAACATCGGGGTGCACGTACCCCTTCGGGTCCCTACATTTGTATCTTTGGGGTAAATACCCAGTAGTGCAATTGCTGGATCTTAGGGTACCTCTATTTTCAACTTCTTGAGGAACTTCCATACTGTTTTCCAGAGTGGTTGCACCAGCTTGCATTCCCACCAACAGTGTGGAGGGTTCCCCTTTCTCAGCATCCCTGCCAACATCTGTCGTTTCCTGACTTCTTAATTTTAGCCATTCTGACTGGTGTGAGGTGGTATCTCATTGAGGTTTTGATTTGGATTTCCCTGATGCCGAGCGATGTGGAGCACTTTTTCATGTGTCTGTTGGCCATTTGGATGTCTTCTTTGGAAAAATGTCTGTTCATGTCTTCTGCCCATTTCTTGATTGGATTATTTGTTCTTTGGGTGTTGAGTTTGAGAAGTTCTTTATAGATTTTGGATACTAGCCCTTTATCTGATATGTCATTTGCAAATATCTTCTCCCATTCTGTCGGTTGTCTTTTGGTTTGTTGTCTGTTTCTTTTGCTGTGCAAAAGCTTTTTATCTTGATGAAATCCCAATAGTTCATTTTTGCACTTGCTTCCCTTGCCTTTGGTGATCTTTCTAGGAAGAAGTTGCTCCGGCTGAGGTCGAAGAGGTTGCTGCTTCTGTTCTCCTTTAGGATTCTGATGGACTCCTGTCTCACATTTAGGTCTTTCAACCATTTGGAGTCTATTTTTGTGTGTGGTGTAAGGAAATGGTCCAGTTTCCTTCTTCTGCATGTGGCTGTCCAATTTTCCCAACACCATTTGTTGAAGAGACTGTCTTTTTTCCATTGGACGTTCTTTCCTGCTTTGTCAAAGATTAGTTGACCATAGAGTTGAGGGTCCACTTCTGGGCTCTCGATTCTGTTCCATTGATCTATGTGTCTGTTTTTGTGCCAGTACCATACTGTCTTGATGATGACAGCTTTGTAATAGAGCTGGAAGTCCGGAATTGTGATGCCGACAGCTTTGCTTTTCTTTTTCAACATTCCTCTGGCTATTCGGGGTCTCTTCTGGTTCCATACAAATTTTAGGATTATTTGTTCCATTTCTTTGAAAAAAGTGGATGGTATTTTGATGGGGATTGCATTGAATGTGTAGATTGCTCTAGGTAGCATTGACATCTTCACAATGTTTCTTCTTCCAATACATGAGGATGGACGTTTTTCCATTTCTTTGTGTCTTCCTCAATTTCTTTCATGAGTATTTTATAGTTTTCTGAGTACAGATCCTTTGCCTCTTTGGTTAAATTTATTCCTAGGTATCTTATGATTTTGGGTGTGATTGTAAATGGGATCGACTCCTTGATTTCTCTCTCTTCTGTCTTGTTGTTGGTGTATAGGAATGCCACTGATTTCTGTGCATTGATTTTATATCCTGCTACTTTACTGAGTTCCTGTATGAGTTCTAGCAGTTTTGGGGTGGTCTTTTGGGTTTTCCACATAAAGTATCATATCATCTGCAAAGAGTAAGAGTTTGACTTCCTCTTTGTCGATTTGGATGCCTGTGATTTCTTTTTGTTGTGTGATTGCTGTGGCTAGGACTTCTAATACTATGTTGAATAGCAGTGGTGATAGTGGACATCCCTGCCGCATTCCTGACCTTAGGGGGAAAGCTCTCAGGTTTTCCCCATTGAGAATGATATTTGCTGTAGTTTTTTCATAGATGGCGTTTATGATATTGAGGGATGTACCCTGTATCCCTATACTCTGAAGAGTTTTGATCAAGAAAGGACGCTGTACTTTGTAAAATGCTTTTTCTGCATCGATTGAGAGAATCATATGATTCTTGTTCTTTCTTTTGTTAATGTATTGTATCACATTGTTGGATTTGAGGATGTTGAACCAGCCTTGCAGCCCAGGGATAAATCCCACTTGGTCGTGGTGAATAATCCTTTTAATGTACTGTTGCATCCCACTGGCTAGTATTTTGGTAAGAATTTTTGCATCCATGTTCATCAAGGATATTGGTCTGTAATTCTCATTTTTGATGGGGTCTTTGGTTTTGGTGTCAAGTAATGATGGCCTCATAAAACGAGTTTGGAAGTTTTCCTTTTATTTCTATGTTTTGGAACAGTTTCAGAAGAATAGGTACTAATTCGTCTTTAAATGTTTGATAGAATTTCCCTGGGAAGCAATCTGGCCCTGGGCTTTTGTTTTTTGGGAGATTTTTCATGACTGCTTCAATTTCCTTAGTGGTTATAGGTCTGTTCAGGCTTTCTATTTCTTCCTGGTTCAATTTTGGTAGTTGATACATCTCTAGGAATGCACCCATTTCTTCCAGGTTATCTAATTTGCTGGCATAGGGTTGCTCATAATATATTCTTATAATTGTTTGTATTTCTTTGCTGTTGGTTGTGATCTCTCCTCTTTCATTCATGATTTTGTTGATTTGGGTCACTTCTCTTTTCTTTTTGATAAGTCTGGCCAGGGGTTTATCAATCTTATTAATTCTTTCAAAGAACCAGCTCCTAGTTTCGTTGATCTGTTCTACTGTTCTTTTGGTTTCTATTTCATGGATTTCTGCCCTGATCTTTATTATTTCTCTTCTCCTGCTGGGTTTAGGCTTTATTTGCTGTTTTTTCTCTAGCTCTTTTAGGTATAGGGTTAGGCTGTGTATTTGAGACCTTTCTTGTTTCTTGAGAAAGGCTTGTATTGCTATATACTTTCCTCTTAGGACTACCTTTGCTGCATCCCAAAGATTTTGAACAGTTTTCATTTTCATTTGTTTCCATGAATTTTTTTAATTCTTTAATTTCCTGACTGATGCATTCATTCTTTAGTAGGATGCTCTTTAGCCTCCATTTATTTGAGTTCTTTCCGACTTTCCTCTTGTGATTGAGTTCTCGTTTGAAAGCCCTGTGGTCTGAAAATATGCAGGGAATAATCCCAATCCTTTGGTATCAGTTGACACTTGATTTGTGACTTAGGATGTGATCTATTCTGGAGAATGTTCCATGGGCACTGGAGAAGAATGTGTATTCCGTTGCTTTGGGATGGAATGTTCTGAATATGTCTGTGAAGTCCATTTGGTCCAGTGTGTCATTTAAAGTCTTTATTTCCTTGTTGATCTTTTGCTTAGATGATCTGTCCATTTCAGTCAGGAGGGTGTTAAAGTCCCCCACTATTATTGTATTGTTGTCGATGTGTTTCTTTGCTTTTGTTATTAATTGTCTTATATAATTGGCTGCTCCCATGTTAGGGGCATAGATATATACAATTGTTAGATCTTCGTGTTGGATAGACCCTTTAAGTAGGATATAGTGTCCTTCCTCATCTCTTATTATAGTCTTTGGTTTAAAATCTAATTTGCCTGATATAAGGATTGCCACCCCAGCTCTCTTTTGGTGTCCATTAGCATGGTAAATGGTTTTCCACCCCCTCACTTTCAATGTAGGGGTGTCCTTGGCTCTTGCAGATGGCATATCGATGGGTCTTGTTTTTTAATACAATCTGATAGCCTGTGTCTTTTGATTGGGGCATTTAGCCCATTTACATTCAGGGTAACTATCAAAAGATATGAATTTAGTGCTATTGTATTGCAGGTGACTGTAACTGTATATTGTCTGTGTTCCTTTCTGATCTATGCTGCTTTTAGGCTCTCTCTTTGCTTAGAGGACCCCTTTCAATATTTCTTGGAGGGCTGGTTTCGTGTTTGCAAATTCCTTTAGTTTTTGTTTGTCTTGGAAGCTTTTTATCTCTCCTTCTATTTTCAATGACAGTCTAGCTGGATATAGTATTCTTGGTTGCATATTTTTCTCATTTAGTGCTCTGAATATATCGTGGTAGTCCTTTCTGGCCTGCCAGGTCTCTGTGGATAGGTCTGTTGCCAATCTAATGTTTCTACAATTATAGATTACATATCTATTTCCCGAGCTGCTTTCAGGATTTTCTCTTTGTCTCTGAGACTCATAAGTTTTACTATTAGATGTTGGGGTGTTGACCTAGTTTTATTGATTTTGAGAGGGGTTCTCTGTGCCTCCTGGATTTTGATGCCTGTTTCCTTCCCCACATTAGGGAAGTTCTCTGTTATAATTTGCTCCAATATACCTTCTGCCCCCCTCTCTCTTTCTTCTTCTTCTGGAATCCTAATTATTCTAATGTTGTTTCATCTTATGGTATCGCTTATCTCTTGAATTCTGCCCTCGTGATCCAGTAGTTGTTTATCTCTCTTTTTCTCAGCTTCTTTATTTTCCATCATTTGGTCCTTTATATCGCTGATTCTCTCTTCTGCCTCATTTATCCTAGCAGTTAGTGCCCTATTTTTGATTGCACCTCATTAATAGCCTTTTTGATTTCGACTTGGTTAGATTTTAGTTCTTTTATTTCTCCAGAAAGTGTTTCTCTATTAACTTCCATGTTTTTTTTCAAACGTAGCTAGTATCTTTAAAATCATGATTCTGAACTCTAGATCCGACATCGTACTAATGTCTGTATTGAGTAAGTCCCTGGCAGACGGTACCACCTCTTGTTCTTTTTGTTGAGGTGATTTTTTCCGTCTTGTCATTTCGTCCAGAGGAGAATAGATGAATGAGGGAACAAAATGCTAACAGGGTAACAATGTCCCCAGAAAATATACTCTAAACAAATCAGAAAAGACCTGAAACCTGGGGAAAAGAAAGGGGAAGAAAGAAAAAAGAAAAAAGAAAAAGAAAAAAGATAAAAACAAACAAAACCGGAACAAAACAAAAAAAAACAGAATATGATCAAATATGATCAGGCTGGTGCATAGATCAGCGCCACACACTAGATTTTGGGTGTATTTTGGTCTGTTAGAAGAAAGTGCCTCCCAAAATTTTAAAGAAAGAAAGACATATATGTACAAAATAAGGGTTGATATAATGAAGGGATGGAATATGACTGTAAAGATGAAAATTATAAAAAATTTTATAAAAGGAATTGATAAGAAGTTGTTTGAAAAAGGAAAGAAGAGGATTTAAAAAAGAAAGAAGGAAGAAAAAAAAAAGGGGGAGAGAATGTGATCAGGCAGGAGACTAGAACAAAGCATACACCAGAGATTTAGGGTATATTTTGATCTGTTAGAAGAAAGTGTATCTCAAAATTTTAAAGAGAGAACAACTTATATATATATGCCAAAAATAAGGGTAACTACTATGAAGGGATAGATTATAACTCTAAAAATGAAAAATAAAAAATTTTTTTTAAAAAAGAGATTGATAAGATGTTGGTTGAAAAAGGGAAAAAAGGAAAATTCAAAAAAAAAGTTAAAAAAAATTAACCTTGAAAGACTAGAGAATCATGGTAAAAAAGCCATGAATCCTATTTGCAGTATTCCCTTAGTGCAGGAGTTCTGCCGTTCTCATTGATCAGTAAACTTGGTCTTGGCTGGCTGTTCTTGCTGATCTTCTGGGGGAGGGGCCTGTTGCCGTGGTTCCCAAATGTCTTTGCAGGAGGTGGAACTGCCCCACCATTGTCGGTCTGGGCTAAGTAATCTGCTCAGGTTTGCTCTTGGGAGGTTTTGTTGCCTGAAAGCTTTCCCTACAGCTTTGGAGGACAAGAGTGAAAATGGCGGCCTCCCAATCTCTGCCCTGGAGGAGCCGAGAACTCAGGGCCCCGCTCCTCAGTGAGCCCCCAGAGAAAAGCAGTCCATCACTCCCGTCTCCCCAGTCTCCGGCCACACTCTGTGCTCACCTGGCTTGCGACCGAGCATTTCTATCTCTGGCACACGAATCAGTGTGGAGTCTCCAAACCCAGCAGATCCCTGCGGTGCACTCCTGCGCCACTCCTCCCAAGGGAGAAAGGGGAGTCTCCCCTGATCTGCCGCTTGTTGGGTCCCTGCTGGAGGAGCAGTGGCCTGACTGGGCCGCGGATCACGGTTTATGCAACCCCGAGCTGAGAGCCCGCGCCTTGGCTCCGTCTCTGCAGCCGGCTTCCCCGCTCCAATAGCTGGGAGCTCTGCCGCACTCAGGCACCCCCGGTCTTTCTTTGACCCCGAGGGTCCTGAGACCACACTGTCCCACGAGAGTTCCACCCCCTGCTTAGCCACTGGAGCGACGTCCCTCAGCGGAGCCGACTTCTAAATGTTCCGATTTTGTGCTCCACGGCTCTATCACTTGCCAGAAGCGGCCGAAGGAGGCCCCCTCCCCCGCCATCTATCCTCCCGAATATCGCTTCGGATTCACTTCTCCGCACGTCCTACCTTCCAGAAAGTGGTCACTTTTCTGTTCAAAGAGTTGTTGCTATTCTTTTCTTCGATCTCCTGTTCAGTTCGTAGATGTTCAGAATGGTTTGATCCCTATCCAGCTGAATTCCTGAGACCAGATGAAATCCAGGTCTCCTACTCCTCTGCCATCTTGCTCCGCCCCATAGGTTTGTTTCTTTGAAGATGTTCTTTGATGTTGTGTCCTATTCAGAAACACCATTACCCTAGATCTAGGTGATACTTACGAAATCGTACTCACCTTCTCACTTTAAAATTTGCACTTATTCTTCAACATTCACAAGTAATATTCCTGGTTCCTATTTTCTGATTTTTACTACTAAAAATCATTGTCTTTTTCTGTGGCATGCATATAGTGTCCATTAAAGTTTTTTTTGATCTCTGTATGTCTTACCTTTCTACTCAAATATATGTTTCTAATCTTGACACTACATAATCCATATTTTATAAGGAGCTCACTTTTATGATATCAGAATCCATGGAATCCAATCTTATTTTTGATATCATCTAACATACCATTTTTGTGTTTTCCTTTCTAAAATCATCAATCAGAGGAGAAATCAAAATGTTACATGGGTTTCAACGACTTTTGATCCATAAGGAGGGCTTCAAAGTTTGGCTTGTCATTGATTTTGATACAAATCAACAAAACACTGGTTGTGTTCAATAAGTGTGATGAGCCTCTAGCCCTTTAGCCTTGTGTTTCTGATGTGTAGTCTCCACATTACTGGCAGATCTATCTTTCTAAAACAGAAGTCTGATTGTGCCAGTGCTTATAAGGACATGCATATGACAACAAAACATTACAAATATCTATCTTATTTTTCTCTCATTTTATGCTTTATTTTTTTTACCAGTTTACCTAGACTGCAAGGTATTTTTTATAATCAGAAATTGTGCCTTACTCTAACTTGTATATCTCTCACTCTTAGAACATACTAATTACTTCCAAAATTCTGTAGTCCTTGAATATTCAATATGTCATGTCAGGATTTCAAGTATTTTTTTATATTGTTTTTAGGATGTGTTCCTAAATGCATCCCTAAAATACAACAAAAGAAATTAAATCAATACTGTTCAATTATAAGTTCTGGTCATCGTCAAAGTTAAATCACTCTATGTATAAAATAGTGTCACTAACAATTCTCTCCATAGAGAACAGCAACACAGTTCTATTTCTGTCAAATCTCTTTTTCTGTGACTGTCACAGAGTACTGTCGAACAAAGAAGCAAATTAATGAATGGAATGGAATGGAGTGAATACATGGGAGGATGCAAAGTACATGAGATGATGTGTCTTTCTGCAAAAACCCCAATTCACTTTCTACAAGAAGATGCTCATTTACTTTGTATTATTCTGAACATGCAGAATTTTCCAGGTTTCTCTTCTTTCCCTGTCTTTGGTTCCTTTCTTTTTTAACAAACTTTGTGACATAAAGGGAAAAAAAAAACAATTAAAATGGTGTCAATGACTTCAAGGTTTCATGGTTCGTGTATGTGATTAAAATATGGCACAGAAACTACAATAAGGAACAGCAGAAGTATACAACATTGGGATGTTAAAAGCTCACCTGGAGAAGGCCAGGGAATGCTTCACAAAGACAGGAATGCTTAAGTAGTAACATCAAGACCTTCCCAGGCAGTTCTGAAGGAGCAGATATTCAATGTAGACCAATGAACATGTGCAACGGAGTAGAAGGGGGATACATTCAATGACTACATCAGTTCTGAATAGCTAGAACCAAAGACAGCAGTTGCGAAATAAGGGGAGGATACGCTCCAGAGATAATAACAGGCCAGTTCATAAAGAAAGAGTTTCAGTATCACTTTATAGGTAATTAGGAGGTATGAACTTTGTCCAAGCATGGAGTGACATTATTAGCTTTATATTTTAGAAGATAACTCAAGAAGTACATATGGTGGAATGGAGAGTGGAGAGGATGAATGCAGATTACTCAGACTGGACATGATAAAAGCTTGAACAAAGTGGGACCATTGAAACCAGCTGACTAAATTTGAGAACTGTATATAAATAAATGCAAGAAGATACTGAGAGGAAAGCATAGATACTGTGATGTGTTTTATCTATAAACACATAAGTGGTAGTTTTACTAATAACTTCAAAAATAAAAAATGGAACAAAAATGAGATTACATTTTGTCCCCTCTAAATGTGACATTAATAGTAAAGCCTAAGCAACTTCTAAATTTTTCTTGATTCCTTATAAATTTACATTATCCCCAGAGAGGTTACTAAAATTATTTCTTACTATAGTTAACCACTATCTACTTCACATAATTATCAATTGACTGTTAGAAAATACTTCATTTATTCAGAAGTCACATTTCCAGCTTTTTTTTTTTTTTTTTTGGTTATTAAGAACCAAAAGCAATAAATGCCTTTAGGAATTTAAGAGCCAAAGACATGAAATCTGGGGTCCCTGGGTTAAGATTAGTGTGTGTCCTATGTGCTTACAAAGCTAAAGATATGGCATAAGCTTATACCCTCCTACAGAATGGACACATAGTGTTCTCAGGTGGATTTCTGATAGCCAAGTTCTCAGCCTTGCTGAGACTTGAGGGTCCAAATTACTAACTCACTTCTCTCCCCACCCAAATTTGAAATTAAATGAGGAATCATAGCCAGAGAGATGAAGATTAAAGTAACATAAATGTGTAGCCATTTGTCCTGGCATTTGTCCCCAGAAGTAAACTTACTCTCCCAGTCTCAGATGAAACCTTTTGCTGGCCTTGAGCTTTCCGCCTAAAAGCTTACTACTCGTAGAAATGGAGAAGTTGGCTTAGCAAGGACAATATATCCAAAAGAAAGAAAGCAAGAGATTGAGTAATACCTGATCAGTTCCTACTCCAAGCCCTTTTTCATTAGGAAGGGATGAGTGAGATGTGGGAGACAGGGAGAATTATTCATCTTTGAAAGTTTGAGGAGTAGAAGATATGTATGCCCCTTCCTTTCTGGTGATTTTCAATCAGGTTTAAACCCCATCCCCCCAGAGAAATTCATATACATGCAAGAGCAACTTATACTTGTCATTTGATTGGGGGATGCTATTGCATTTGCTTTCTGAATCAGGGAATATTGCACACCTTCCCACATGCTGTATAGACTGACAAAATGAAAACCTATCCTGACCAAAATGCTAAGTTCCATTGAGAGACACTATTGGAACCTAACTCTGAAGGGCCTGTTAGGCCTCATTAGAGACCATAAACTTCTTGGTTATTTCCTTAACAAAATATTAGGTATATTACATCAAATATTTTCCTATATTTGTTGTCATGTTTCAACTTTCTTCCATAAACTAGAAATGTTATTGGAGACATTAAAGAATCTTATAATCTATTTATTTAGAAATCTCCATATTCTATATCTGTAATTAGGGTCACTTCAGGTGTTTAAGATGATTCAGAAATGTGCTTCTGAGATGTGGCAGTTTTAAACATGAGTTCAATAAGGCATAATATAAAATCTAAAGGAATGAAAAGGAGAAACTCCTAAATTGAAAATGATTATAGTGAACTTTGCATAGTCACTTTAAATACCCAACCCACCAACGGGAATCAGAATAAGTATTTTGGAATTCACTGTGAGCGATTCTACTATCTAAATGACTAAAATAAGCTTGTGCTGTATATCTATTATTAAACTTGTATCAAGCAGGGGTAGTTAGCTGTTTTGAAAGTAGTAATAATTTTTAAAATCCTCTTAAGAATTAATCTCCTCTAATGGATAAAGCCAAAATAGTTAGATAAGCTGAATTAACTATTCTCTTTTCTATTACTCCTATTCTGTTAAGCTTTCCACTACATTTGAGCACTTGCTTCTTTTTTGTCTTTAAACTGATCACTATTTTAAATGCTTTCTGAGACTGGAGAAGAGTCCTCTACTCTCCACACAAACTTTAAAAATATTTCCTACTCTAGTGGCTCAGTTGTTAAGCATCCGCCTTTGGCTCAGGTCATGATCCCAGGGTCCTGGGACAGAGCCCTGCATCGGGCTCCCTGCTCTGCGGGAAGCCTGCTTCTCCCTCTCCCTCTGCCCCTGCTTGTGTTCCCTTTCTCACTGTGTTTCTCTCTCTGTCAAATAAATAAATAAAATTAAAAAAAAATATTTCCTACTCTAGTGTTTCACAGTTCTACTGATATTGACTTCAGAAATGTAATTTAAGATAATTTTAAAGTGGTTTGATATTAAAATGCCTACTAAAGTTTAGGATCTGGACAGAGAATAATACATGTTTGGGAAGTTAGAAATTGTTTTTAATTTGGTAGATAATATTAACAGATGAGTCTGAAATATCTTTCGCGTATTACTTAAAGAGGGCAACAGTCAAGAAAACACCTTTACAGGTTAACGAGAAAGTTCACTAGTCAGTAAATGAAAGCACATATCAAAGGCATCAATTACAAAGGCAGAAAATAAAAGGTAAAAGGATGAAAGATGTGAAAATAAATATAGATGTACATAAAGTTTATAAATATCTTAATAAAGTTAGACATAATATATGAATTTATAATAAAAATTTATTTATCTGGAAAAGAACACTATAATTTCTATAATTTTGCATATTTTTTCTATGTTTGGTTAGCCAACATATAGTACATCATTAGCTTTTGATGTAGTGTTCAACGATTCATTAGTTGAGTATAACACCCAGGGCTCATTCACAACACGTACCCTCCTTAATACCCACCACCCAGCTATCCCATTTCCTCACCCCCTCTTTCCTCTGAAACCCTCGGTTTGTTTCCTGGAGTCCAGAGTCTCTCATGGTTGGTCTCCTTCACTGATTTCCTCCCTTCAGTTTTCCCTCCCTTCCCCTATGGTCCTCCATGCTATTCCTTATGTTCTTTATGTCTTTCTATGCTTGATTTATTTGGCTTAGCATAATCCCATCCAGTTCCATCCATGTCAGTGAGAATGGTGGGTATTCATCTTTTCTGATGGCTGAATAATATTCTATTGTATATTTGAACCCATCTTTATTCATTCATCTGTTGAAAGGCATCTCAGTTCCTTCCACAGTTTGGTTACTGTGGACATTGCTGCTATGAACATTGGTGTGCATGTGCCCCTTCTTCTCACTACATCTGTAACTTTGGGGTAAATACCTGGTACTGCAATTGTTGGGTCATAGGGTAGCTCTATTTTTTTTAAATTTTATTTTATTACGTTATGTTAATCACCATACATCATTAGTTTTTGATGTAGTGTTCCATGATTCATTGTTTGCGAATGCTCAGTGCTCCATTCCGTAAGTGCCCTCTTTAAGTGTTCCCTTCTCGCTGCACCTCTTTAAGTGCCCATCACCAGGCTAATGCATCCCCCCACCCCCTTCCCCTCTAAAACCCTCAGTTTGTTTTCTCAGTCCATAGTCTCTCATGGTTCATCTCCCCCTCCGATTCCCCCCCTTCATTTTTCCCTTCCTACTTTTTTTTTTAAACATATAATGTATTATTTGTTTCAGAGGCACAGGTCTGCAACTCATCAGTAAGGTAGCTCTATTTTTAACATCATATTTTATCTTCATTTTACTATCTTCATTTTTTTCTCTACTTCATTTTAATCTCATATACCAAAAAATACAACAAAATAGTAATAAAAGTAAAAATTAGTTTTACAACTATATAATATATATGCATGTGTATTATTTCATTAAATTCACCATATTGTAGACAGAACATTGATAATTCTTTTTTTTTTTTAAGATTCCTTTGTTTTAGAGAGAGAGCACGGAGTCAGGAGGAGGGGCAGAGGGAGAGGGAGAGAGAGAATTTCAAGCAGACTCCCTGCTAAGTAGAGAATTTCAAGCAGACTCCTTGCTGAGTGTGAGCCAGACACAAGGTTCAATCTTACAACCCTGAGATCATGACCTGAGCCCCCCAAATCAAGAGTTGGACACTTAACCAACTGAGCCACCCAGGTATTCCTAGAAAATTGATAATTCTGAAATAATAAACATTTTGATAAATTGTAGACAGGAAACCCAGTATTAGAAGAATGAAACTCTTAAGCAGTTTCTACTATTTAAAGATTTCTTGATATACTGTTAGGATACAAAGTTACAATTCATCAGATTCTGATGAATTAATTGGTTAGGATAAATTTTGTTAGACTCAAATAGTTGTATGGATAAAGCAAGCCCCATATTTATATATATCCATATATTTTTTTAAATATCTAAATTAAAGAATTCAAGATTGCATCAAATTATCCATCAAAATAATCTTCTAAATGCAATATTATCAAATGCATCCAAGAAATATGATCAAATATTTGCAATCAATGCCCACTCTTAGAACTAACCTCCTAGTGTCTATAGGACCTGTCCCCTGCAGAGAGATAAGAGCCATTTGACTATTCTGTCACAGTGTTCACATTCATTATTGCATTTAGCCTTGCATTTGAGGAATGTATCAGCTTCATTTTTACCTCGGTATCTATTCTAAAATCATTACTAGAAGTGATAACAGATACTTATATTTCC
Source organism: Callorhinus ursinus (assembly GCF_003265705.2). NCBI lineage: Eukaryota > Metazoa > Chordata > Mammalia > Carnivora > Otariidae > Callorhinus > Callorhinus ursinus. The sequence continues at coordinate 42,030,351 of NW_027397063.1, forward strand.
ACAATCATAACAGTAATTACTCATAATCTATTCAGTTTTTATACTAAAAAATAAAAGACAAAAATAGAATTCAATGTCAGTTTCTATGGACCAGAAAATTAGAAAGAAATAAAACAGCACCATTTTTATAAAACTAAACCTGCTTTTGCAATTTAATCTTCTGTGATACAGCACTAAGTGTGAAAGACTCAAGGAGTAGTAATGGATTTAATTTATCTAGATGTGTTGGTTTTGGCTTTCTTAAATTGACACCTCTAAGAAATCTACTCCTCAGTTGAATACCATTGAAGCAGTCACTGAGAGCCAAGCTCTGCTGATTTGTTGGACAGCTGATCCATCTGGATGTTCTTAAGCTAGCTTCAGCTTTCTCAGTTTTTTTTTTCCCCTCAATTTTTTGACTAGGTATCTTTTTACTTATGTAAGTGATTTAGGATAATCCTCATATATTCAGATTTTCTATATCTTCACATGTGGGGATGTACATTTTCATCATGCAATTTCAAAGGTATCTATGTATCCACAACCCCAGAAAATTATATTATATTCACTGTATAAGTCCTCAGCCCTACCATGGTTCCCCAATCTTAAGTCTCCCCAAATCTGCTCTATGTCAAAGTGTCTAGTGACCTACCACTTTGATATAGCTCAGGTCCCAAGAGAGTAATTGAAAACCCTCTGGGGATCCCAGTGATTATGCACATGGGAACACTAAAATTTCTGTTAAAGAACTCCATGATGTTTGGAGAGGTTCTTAAGTTTAACATGTGCATATTCTTTAATTGTATCACATGTCTTTAGCTGTTGCTTTGCTATAGGGCTTGAAGGGAATTAGATTAGATAAGAGAATCCACTGGGACCAGAGCTATTCAGACTATTTTCTGTTTATTACCAGCCCACATTACATAGGTATAAAAAAGGTACAGCGATACCTAACATATCGTTCAACAGGTTGCTGAGCAGCTTGGGTGTTATAAAACTTGGTGGTGGGCTTATGAGGTGAGGGGAGAATGGTAACAGTGGCTGTAAAAATGTAGCAAAAAGGATCCTTGTAATGGAACCTTTCTGCATCTTGACTGCAGTGGTGGTCACACAAATCTACAAATGTGATAAAATTATGCAGAACTAAACGCACACATACAAATGGTTCATGTAAAACTGGTGAAATCTTAGGAGGATTGATGGACTGTACCAATGTCAATTCTTTGACAAGCCTTTACAATTTGGGAATGGTTATGCCTGGTTACTCTGTATTATTTCCTACGAGTATATGTGAATCTAAAATTACATTAAAGGAGCAGGGTCCCTGGGTGGCTCAGTCAGTTGAGCATCCAACTCTTGATGTCCGCTCAGGTCTTGATTTCAGGGTGGTGTGATGGAGCCTCGCACTGGGCTCCAGGCCAGGCATGGAGCCTGCTTAAGATTCTCTCTCTCCCTATCCCTCTGCCTCTTCACCCATAAAAATTAAATTAAATTAAATTAAATTAAAATTAAAATTAAATTTTAAAATATAAGGGAAATGGTTTTGTCAATTTTTGCAGAGCTCCCAGGGGGATGAAAAGAAAAGGGAACCCATATTTTATCATTTTTATCCTGATACTCTTTTCCTTCCACAATGGCAAGGGATCAATGTAAATGATATAAAGTTAAAAAAAAATTCTTCTCACTACCAGTTATTCACCTGAACTGATGTTAAATTTTATGAATTCCTGTAAGTAACTGAAAAGGCATACATAATATTATAAAAGTGTAATAGTTAAGAAAACAAAGGTGTGGTGGAGCTACAGGAAAAGCCTGGGCCAGCAAGTATTCTTTCCTACGCATAAATATCTTAGAATGTGTCAGTATAACACTGAACACCATGTGCAGAATTACTGTACTGCTGATTCACTTGTATTTTATTTCTTGTCTGGATGATATAAAACTGCAAATGTTTTTAATTATTAAGAATTATCTTTAAATTAAAAAAATTAAATATTTTTAATTTGAAAATGGGAAGACAAAATTATTTTTGGACTCTGGGTATATTCATTTTCTGTTGCTACTATCATAAATTTACCACAAACTTACTGGCTTCAATAATACAGATTTATTATCTTATACTTCTGATGGTCAGAAATGGGTCCTACTGGCTAAAATCATGCTGGCAGGGCTTTGTTCCTTCTGGAGGCTCTAAGGAAGATTCCATCCTTGCTTGTCTAGCTTCTAGAATGTTTGTATTCCTGGGCTCATGGTCCCTTCCAGAAATGGCACCACTCCAATCTTGGCTTCTATCATCATATCTCCTGCTTTAAGTCTAACCCTCCTGACTTTTTCACGAGGATGTTTTTGATTACATCAGGCCCATCTGGATAATCCAGGGTAGTTTTCTCATCTCAAGATTTTTAATCACATTTGCAAAGTTTCTTTTGCCACTCAAAGTAACATATCCATAGCTTTCTGGAATTAGGACATGGACATCTTTAAGGGGCACTATTTTGACTACCATGGGTAAACTGATAATAAAATCTCATATTTAAATATATAAATTCAAGGCCAGGTCATCACTGAGTCAATGCTATGAGATAAATAATGCATAACTTTGAAGCATATCTCCATAATTCTGCCAGAACTCAGTATTATGACCCCTCAACGTAGGGATCTCCATTATAGAGCATATGAATCTGAAATGACAGGCAATTAAAAAAAAAGAGTTATGATTAAATTGTATCCTTATGAAGTGGATATACTGACAAGAACTCTGCAGATGTTGGATAACCAGAAGGAATTTTCATAATGTGAAACATTTCATATTAATTCTTATATTTTGAGAAAATAAAGTGGAAGACTGTGCATAATCTTGTATAAATAAACATATATGGACGAATATCCTTGCATAATAGTTCACACAGGATAATTTCTCATTTTGAACGCAATACTGCATAACCTGTTTAATAATTGAATAACAAAATATTTTCAACCTGAATGATGAATATGGTATTTGCAGTCATTAAAATTCAAATTTTTATAAATGATTCATAATTCTAATGATAATTAGTAAATCTTACCCTCTCCCTGCCTCAAATAAAAAGAAACCATGAATCCTCTTCAATGATAAATTGTTCCACCATATTCCTATATATAAAATTTCTAAAACCTACTGTGATTGTTAACTCTCTTCTGACCATGTGGCTAAAACTAAGGATTTATGGAATATGGGTTTTGCACATTCATTTCATTCATAATTAATAATGTGAACCAAAAAAGAAAAATAGAAGTCCCTGATGTGACAGCTGTAGTGGTTTATAAGGTATTTGTATAACTAGAGGTCTGTTACATATATAAACTGCATCTACTTGTAATACAAGTCATTTGCCATTTCACTCTACCTCTTTAACCCCACCTACTAAAGTATTTCAAAATATTTGGTTATTGGGGCTCACATTGTTATGCAGTTCTGTCTGGAATTCTATTTGAAGTCAGAAAATTTCCCAGAGGAAACTGGGATTTTACCCTCATGTCCAAAAAAATGCATTTTGATAGTCTGGTCATGTACCTAATATTTTTATTAAAATTAACAAGGGCAAGGTATTTGGTCCTATTTTAGTGTTTTGAGCTGCAGAAAGCCAAATTCATTTATAATTTTATATAAAATGATAGATATTTGCCTAGGAAAGTATTGAATGTAAATAAGACACCTAGAATGATTTACGAGCATTTAGGTCTAATGGCAATTGGAGAAACACTCAAATTTTTCCTTTTGGCTTGACTCCCCCCCCATTTTTCTTTTATAAGATAGAAATGAAATTAGTTTGAAATATTTTATACAGAGGCCCTAATCCTCAGATAACCAAATAAACTTAAAGATCTCTCATAAAAGCAATGAGATTCAACCTTGGGCCACACAATTGAAATGTATCTTATTTCCTCAGGTCAGTCCATAATGTTTAAGTAACTCATGATTTTGCATTTTCAGAAAAATTGAGAATTAAAAATACAGTTGGTACCAGATAATGGCTGTGGCTCTGTGTTTTAGAATGTTTATAAAAAATAAATAAATGATCCTACATCCATAAATATTTTAAATGGACGGCTCCACAGACTACATACACATAAAAAGCACTAGCTTGCCAGAAAGAATGACAAAATGACATACAGCAAAGTAGACTCACTCTGAGTTAAAACAATTCACATTGTAGGACATTGAAAATTTTTGCACAAAAGAGGAATGTTGCATTTGCTGGGAAGTAAGCACTCTCTGGACAAGGCTATAGCAGTACCTAGTGTGCCCAGACCTGACTTGCTAACCTTTTTTATCATTTACTTTTTGAGGACATATTTAGTCTTTGAGTTAGTATTACCAATGACTGATTAAATTGATTCTCTATGGAGAAAAGAGTCCACACTACTCAAAAGAAATGTAAGTTGTGCCTCTTCTTAATCCTTCTTTCTATAAAGTACAGTCTGCCACAATGTGGCTGCTATCCACATCCATTTCGTTCAGGGACACTAACCTTGGGATACTGATGAAGCAAAGAAGGTAAAGCACAGTAAATCTAATATAGCTGAGGATATAGTAAAAAAAAAAAATAATAAAAATTATACCATTTGGGGATTTTTTGGAGAAGGAGCTGTCCCCATCATTTAATAATAATTTTGTATACTTACAACATCGATAGCTTCTGTATCAGAGTAATGATGACATCATTATAATCTAGTAGAAAAGGGAAGACCTTGTGGTCTAGCAGCTAAGGACTAAAACGAACTTCCCCTCTAAAAGTAGACATTGGCTTGCCTGCCTTCCTTCTTCCTTCCTTCTCTACCTTCTTCCCCCTGTTACTCCTCTCCCTCCTCCTCTATACCCCCTTTGCCCAACTTTTTCTTCTCCTTTTTTATTCTGAGGGGTCCCCATTCCTCTCAATATTACCAATATTTTTTACTTCTAAAGACTCACCCAAGTATTTTTGTAATTGTAAACACTGCAGCTCTTGTGGTGAGTTACATAGGGGGAGGATGAGAATATTACACATAAAGTAGAGGAATAAATTGTAATTTTTTAAGCTCCTTCAAGTCCTTTACTAAAATATAAATATGATAACAAGAGCAACTGATATATTTTTTTTCTGGGAAACTACTGGTGCATTAAAGCTATGATGATATATACAACTGCTTGTTAAAACTGCCTGACAATTGGAAATAAATATTTGTAATTGCGCTATTCAGATAAAACCTTTATAATATCAGAACAAATTGAAGAATGAGATAAGTATATATGTACTATTATCTACTAAGTATATGATTATGGACATCTATTCAATAATAATATGCAGATAATAATATGCAGAGAGATATTGTATTGAAGAAAAAATTATTTCAGATTATCAGAGGTATATGAATAACTAGATCATCTAGCACATGTGTTGTTACTTGAAACTGTCATTGAAAGGATGCTTTACTAAAACTTTATCTAAAACTGATCAAACACTTAATTCTATCTACCATTTTTCAGACTTAAACAATAAAATCTTCTGTTAGTTTTGTTCAGTAAAAGTTAAGTGAAAAAAGAATCATTTCACATCTCTTAACCTGGAGATCCTCAGAAGACCAAACTTGAGAAAAGCAAAATGAAAGATTTGCTTATAATCCTATTAGGTATTATAATCCTATTAGGGATCAAACCAGTTTTCTCTTTAAAAAACTAAATAGCATGCTTATACATTTAAGATAAAAAAAATGGGGCCGACCCACCCATTATTTACCATTGACTTTATATAGATAATTTGAAGTCGCATGTTTCACAGAAACACCTCTTTAAATGCTATTTAAAATCAAAGAGCTTCCCTAAATCTATAAATACAGTTTGATATAAATTAATGATATCATGTAAATGTATAAAAGGCCACTTTCTTCGACAGTTTAAATCTATCTACACACACACACATAAATCTATATATCTATATTTCTCCATATATATCAAAATAATAACTTTATCTTTAGGGTTTTCAAAAATAATAATATTAATTTTCACTTAAAAAGGGAGAGTAAATGTCCCTTCTCTACATAAATTCATGTTCCATGTAGATAAGACCTCTGTTCTATTTCTCCAGTCAGCTTAGATTTTTCTTTCTTCAGCCATACCTATATTCAGCTCAGAGAAAGATTCACAGGTTAAGATTATAGCTTATCCTTAGTTTTATATCATTTCCCCAAGTGGATATCTAAGATTGCAAATTTGCTTCATCTAAAACCTTTAAGGGAAAAAAATAAAAAAATAAAAATGGATAGACAAGAATGAGCAAGAAAGAGAAAATGAAAGAAAGGAAAAAAATTGCATAGTAGGCTATCCTCTCTGCTGTATAAAACGGATAAACCTATATATATTCTTCCCACTTCAGTTCCTATCACGTTACCTAAAATGTAAATGATCCTCCTTCAGGAGGGCAGAACACAAGGTAAATGTGATGGTTATTGCCATCAGTTTGAAGACATATTGCATGGAAGTAAATCTATTCAAAACTATTTCCCTGATCTAGTTTCCAAGATACATGAAATCTCAGAGAGTATTCAACAATTAAGTTTAAAATCAGGAAAAAAAAATTAGTGGCATGTTATGCTTTACTTATTTTAGAGATAAAGGCCTGTACATAGTAACACTCTTGTTGCCTTATAGTGGGGAAAACAAAAACAAACAAACAAGAAACTATGATGTGGAAAGCAGGAGTATCCCAAAGAAAAGTTAACCTACCTATTGTATGATAGTTCCTAAGGGCTGACTGTGACATGAGTTTACATATTTATATATTTTTATTTAAGATTTACTTCTTTATTTGGGGTGGAGGGGGAAAGGAGAGGGAGAGAGATTCTCAAGCAGACTCCCAGCTGATCACGGAGCCTGACACAGGGCTCCATCCCACAACCCTGAGATCATGACCTGAGCTGAAATCAAGAGCCAGACACTTAACCGACTGAGCCACCCAGGTGCCCCTACATATTTATTTTTAATATCCCTGTGAAAGAGTGAAACAAGTATATTTCTTATATTTTTAGACTAAATGGGAATTGGAACACACATCTCACTTCTAGTCCAAAGCTTTTTTTAAAAGAAATCTATAGAGAATACAAGCTATACATGGCATAAGACTTCCATACTTCATGGTTCTTAGGAAGTTATTTAGAACATCCACTACCTGGGGAATCACTGAAAATGGATTCCATGCACCTGTCCTGATGCATGTGCTTCCTCACATTAATGTGGTCATTGAAAGAACAACTTTCTTAGGATTGTTTTTAGAAAATCACTAAAAAAGTGCAGGTTCCTTAAAAATCATCAACAAACTATTAGGAGAGACTGGGTGAAAACATGGTGAATGTAGAATAAAAACTTTCTCTATGAATCTAGTAACCTTGTATTGAAGACGGTTTCTAAAAGGTGTTCTACAATTATTTTGAGCAATAAAATTACTATTAAAGTAAATTCATGAACTCTGAAAGTGAATACTTCAAAAAACAATTTAGTAGGTTCTCTTCTGTTAATTTATAAATAGGTCATACTATTTTTTTTATTTATAACTCCATATTTGACAAAGCAACCACTTCTCAGCCTTCTGGGCAAGTTTCCATATGGCACTCCTAAGAACCCAAAGGATTACTGACATCTCTGATGAAAAGTACAGGGAAAGACTAGGGAATTAGGGGGAAAAAAGAAAACCCTAAAGGAAACATTTGTTTGATTACACTGCAGAATGTATAAAGAATTACCATTTTAGGGAAAGAGATTATTAATATAAGAGTGTATGGTCAATTATATATAATAGATGAATATAATTATACCCAAATATTGTGCATATATACTGCATTATGTTGATCACAGTTCATCACAAGCATTTTATCAGATTCCTTCATTTTTCAAAGATTATATATTTTATTATTTTGTTCTGACTCTGACTCTTTATTTTAAACTTTAATAATATTTTCCTAAAACATAATTTCTTAAAACAGTAGATAACGAATGCCAAAAGAACTTCTTATGTATAAAAGGTAAAGCCTATGTTTATTGGACAGGAAGGAACTTAAGTGAAATATTGTGGAGAAGGTATAAGATATTGTGAGCTGTAAAATCCACGCAGAAAGGATGTTATACTTTTCAGGTATCAGAAGACCTTATCAGAGCAACTTGTTAGTGAATTAAACAGTCAATTTATGCTCACAGCTGTATACTCTCATTTATCCACCATGTTCTGTGTTTGCTCTGTGAACATCTGGAGCAAAAATGAGAAACCATTTTCAAATAAAACAGAGAAATCAGAGAGCTTTTGAATGAAAACAAAATAATTCCTTGGAATTGTAGTTTCAAGCAATCCTAGGATGTTCAGAAACTAATGTTAACATGTCTCTTTAGAGTTAGATGACATTAAAATAAATATTAATTACAATTTCATTAAAATCTGATTTCCTATACAAGTAGATTCTTCTTTTATTCATTTCTGCAATGTGAAACTGCTGTTTCCTGTTGAATATGGACAACATCATTCAAACTGCAATGTGTGGCATATAGTTTATTACATGCATGGAAAAACAAACATTTTTCAAATTACAGATATTTACAAGCAGGGAGAATAGAGCAGACTCACATTTGATATTATGAGTGTCAATATGTTCAGTCAATTCTGTAAGATACTGTCATGAGTAAAAGTGTCAGAACAGATGGGAGGTCAGATAATTTCTCAGAAAAGCAGACACAGATCACATCTTTAAGAAAATATTCCTTCCGATTTCTTACTCCGTTATATCAATTAATCCACATTAATGATCAATACCCCAAAGAGATTTCCTCATCACATAACCAATTAGTCACATAGAAGGATCTCTCCTGATTGTCTCAGTTTTAGTGACCATACTTCAGTGTAATAGTCTTACTGTAAGTGATCCCTTTACAGAAAACATGTAAGTATGATGGTTCCCAGCATTATGATATCATAGCACCTATAAATACAAGGGTTAGAGAAATACATCCTTTTAAATTAAGAGTTTATAGTTCTCTTGTGGATATCTTCCAGCTGAAGGATGAGCATCTATAATTCTTCTTTGACAGAATAAATTGGAATTCCATGATTCCTATCAGGTATTACAGAAAGTTCCAGATAACTTACTCCATATGATACACTGTTGATGAGCTTACCTGACCGAATTTTTATGCCCTGGGGGAATGTCCAAACTATTACTGGTAAATGCACATGATACTAACAAGATAATAAACCTGAGCCAGTAATCTCAGTGGGTAATTACTGCCATTCAAATATACACTATGATTTTTACATTTACTCATCCACAGTTATAAACAGCAATTAAAATCAAAGTTTGGGGCGCCTGGGTGGCTCAGTTGGTTAAGCGACTGCCTTCAGCTCAGGTCATGATCCTGGAGTCCCGGGATCGAGTCCCACATCGGGCTCCCTGCTCAGCAGGGAGTCTGCTTCTCCCTCTGACCCTCTTCCCTCTCATGCTCCCTATCTCTCATTCTCTCTCTCTCTCTCAAATAAATAAATAAAATCTTTAAAAAAAAAATCAAAGTTTGTCTCCAGGACAAGGAGAAAAAATAATGGAGTCTGAAAATATGGCTACCATGAGATTTTTTTTTTTGTCCTGCTTTAGAAAGCCATACTGTTCTTTGTCACAGGCATGTCATTTGAAGCAAATTCATGTGGTGTATCCTGCCATTTTCTCTACATTCTAGCAGACAACAACATTCTTTGAGTTTCCCATCTCCTCATCGAATAATTTACTTTTTATGATAACCATTTCTGTTTTACAAATGTCACATTAATAATCTGATTATATCTTTAAAATGTCAAGCAGCTAAATATCATGATTTTTTCTGTATACTATATCTGTATCACTCTTTTGCACTGTGAGTATGCAGTGGTTATTGACTAACCATATTAAAGGCTATTTCCACAGTAACCTGTTCTAATTCATGAGAGATCCATGGATGTTCTGCTCTTGTAAATATACCATGCTATCACTCAGTTCTGTTGGCAATAGGCTATAAAATAGTCAGCTGACACATACCACTAATCTTAAATTTTACTGAAACAACTTATTCCTAGACCAATGGTAAAAATATAGGTGGAGGCTTGCATTATTTTCAGAAACTTGAGGAAATAAGAAACAAATTTTTAGCTTAAAGGATTTTATATGACAGTTACAGGATAAAGATGGACTTGAATCCAGTTCACAGGATACATATGAACTTTAATTTGGATATGAGTACGTGTGACACCCAGCTGCTGAATTTTTCAAACATGTACATATGGTACTATTCTCCAGTTTTTATTTAACTCCATTCATTTTCTTTGTTTTTAAAATGATCTTTTTCAAATGTGTTTTGTTATAGAAATTAACACTTTAAAAACAAGCAAAACTATTTTACAGTCTCTTGCTTCAAGGCTTCTCCCTCTGATGGAAATTTCAATTGCTGTTTATTACTGTAGATAAGTAAATGCAAGGATACTGTATACATGAAAGGTAATAATCAGTGAGATTCACTGGCTCAGGTTTATTATCTCATTAGTATCCAATCTTAAAAATAAAAGAGCCAGTTATTTTACTAGCAAAATGAGTTGATTTGGGAAGAGTAGAAGAACTGAAATTTGGGACATGCAAGCCATGGTGAACCACAGGAAAGTCTGAAGAAGCAAAGGGAAGATCAGCTTTTATTAAGTTTTAGAAGGAAATTGGGGTGAAGGCTGTTTCAAGGAAAAGTTCATTGGAGAAGAACAAGAGTGCAGTTAGGTAATGCATTGTTGCTGGGGCAGAGAGGGATCTTCCTTCTTTTTCTTAAAAGCAGGAGACAACATTCCTAAGTGAAAAATGCCCTCCTTTGTCAAGTTGATTCTGTGTTGGTTTATACAGGCTGGAGTACACCGTATGTGTGTGAGAGCTCCCCCTTCAGGGCTTCCTGGTTTCATTTTAAATGAAGTTTCCTCTTATTTATTTTCATTGTAGCATTTGCATTTATCAACCTTACCAGTCTTTAACAAAGATGGTGGTTAGGCAGGGATTTTGTAAAAACCTATATATATCATTTTATATATATATATATATATATATATATATATATGTATATATATATATGTATATATATATATGTATATATATATATAGAGAGAGAGAGAGAGAGAGAGAGAGAGTCTTGCATTTTAGAGTTTATGAACAGTGTGTTTTTGCCTATTATGGTGATAAGCCAAAATATTAACTCCTCCTAAGTATCTTTTGGGAAGATGTCAAAATATCAGTTCCTCAAAAGACAACAGCAGTTTGAGGTATTGGTATTAATTATTCCATGTGCCTTTCATATTAACTACTGATTCCATGTCAGTTCCCTCTTCATTTATACAGTCAGCTATATCACCTCCCCATCATCGCCTCCCCTTCCCTCCAGGCTTTGTCAAAAACCAAAGCATTTCTACTTTTATGGCTTGGATAGACAGCTAAAAATGAGTTTTTAAATAACTATAAGTTCTGGTAAAGGAGTAGTACTTTAGAAGTGGTCTTCCCAGCAAAGTGGCATGAAGCAACAGAGGGTTAAAATATCCCCAACCGATTTTCAGAAGGGATTGCCATATTGCCACTTCTCCCTAATTTCTTACTCCTAGATACCCACTTTTATATTTTTATACAATAAGTATATTGAATAAAATGCTTAATCTCATTTCCTTGACTGATGGAGACAAAAATGTACACATATAAGGAAGACAGAATTGGCATTCACATTTTCTAAGAAGGGAACTAACACTAGGTCCTCTTTGCTTATAGGTACCTTGTGTATCGTATTTCATTTATGTCTCATAAAACTTATAGTATCATTACCTCCCATTTTATGGATGTAAGAACTGAGACATTCATGTTATAAAACTTGCCCAGGGGCGCCTGGGTGGAACAGTCCGCTAAGTGTCTGACTCAGTTTTGGCTCAGGTTGTGATCTCGGGGCATGAGATTAAGCCCCGGCATGCGGCTCCATGCTCAGTGTGGAGTCAACTTGAGATTCTCTCTGCCTCTCCTGCTCATGCTTGCTCTCTCTCTCTCTCTCAAATAAATAAATCTTAAAAAAAAAAAAAAGCTTGCCCAAGTTCACTACCTCTTAAATATTGCTGTTTTTTCTTTTTTTTTTTTTACTTGTGTTTGACTTAGTAGTTGTATAATTGTTCTTTTTGTTCTTTTGTTTTCCAAAGATTATTTTTATTATTTTTTTTAACACGGACACTTCAAACATACATCAAGAAAGAAAAAATAGTATATTGAACTTCCATCTACATTTTCCTAACCTCAACAACTATCAAATCATAAACTCATCCTCTTGTGCTCTTCTCAGAATATTTTGAAGCAAATTTTAGACATATTACTTTACCCATAAATAATTCAGCTCATATGCTTAAAAAACTAAACATATATTTTAAAGAAAATCATAATATCATTATAAAAATTATAATAATATCACACTTTCAAATATCCAGTCAGTGCACAAATTCCTAATTGTCTCATAAATGTCTAATTTTCTAGTTACTTTGATTCAGGATCCAAAGAGGTTCTATACATTATGACTAGTAGACAGATTTTTTTTTTACTTTCTTTTAATTCATATGTTCATCCTCTATGTTTTATTTTTTCCTAGAAACCAAGTTGTTGAAGAAACTAGGTCACTCAATTTGTAGAGTTTCCTACAGTCTGAATTTTGCTCAGTGTTTCCCAATGTCATAGTTTAATTTATTCCTTTATCCTCTATATTTCCTGTAAATTGCCATTAGAATTAGAGGCTTAAACCAATTCGGGTTTCAATTCTTTTAAAAAAATTATAGGTAGTATATATTCTTCTACCAGGAAGCACATAATGTCTGCTTAATTCTGTTTTGTTTTGTTTTTTTCTGTTAGCAAGTATTGATAATCAACACCTTGATCCATTAGTTTAATGGGAGTTACAAAACAATGTTCCTTAATTTTATCTTTCCTTTTATATTTGTTTACCTGTATATTTCTATAATAATGACCTTTTTTGTTTACTATTTATACAGTGGTACAATCTGTATAGGAAAAGCAAGAATAAATGCTTGATTCTTTCCCATTAATTACTAGTTTTTGGAACAGTAAGTCATTCCCTCACACTGCAATTAAAACAAATTACTTTTTTTTATCATATATTGACCTCAGAAATTTACATGTCTGAAATGTTTAATAGATGATAGAATAAATGAAATGGTAGGGGTAAGATTAGGATATTTTTTTATGCTAAAAAAAATACTCCATTTTTGGCCTTTGGTATCTCTCCTATTGGCTCCCGAGTCCTTCAGACATGTCCCACATGGACTTTGGTAGTTCTTTGCTATCTGAATTGACATGTTCCAGGTTTATACTATACTATTTAATGTCCCAGAGTTGGAATCAAACATTTCTCTAACAAGTCCTATTTGAGTAGGAAATGTAATGGCATTGTAATGACTTCCAAATCTCTATTGCTAGTCCCAGCTAGAACCCTAAATGCATAGCACTATAGTTAAAAATTCATAGACATATGCCCATGTATGTCGAACTTAGCATGTCCAAAGTGAAATGATCTTATCCTCATGAAATTATAACTGTAACAAACACAACAACAAATATTTTATTTTCTGTGTTCTCAATATTAACTGATGCTACTAACTTATACCCAGTTACTTATCCCAAGACTTAGGAATCATTCTAGATAATCCTCCCTTCCTCATATTCAGTCCTTGAATAAAATTAATTTCATTTCCAAAATGTTTCCTAATCTTACCCCTACCATTTCATTTATTCTATCATCTTATCAACCTGTTATTTGTATCACCTTTAGAGTCCTCCCACCCCCGATGGTCTGGAATACAGACTGAGAAGTGTAGCACTTTTATATAGGAAGTAGAAATATACACAAGTGGTATCCAGCCACTAGGGTCTCCCACTTCTAAATTAGCTTCCACCTTGCATCCATCACTCATCACCATGGACCCTTTAATGACTCCCCATTCCAACAGTTTCTTAGAATAGCACTCTATACATTGATTGATTCCTTATGTGCCCACAATGACAGCTAGGTAGACACTTTTTGTTCCCTTTCAGGCCTTTTTGGGCATTTCTGCTCCAGAGGTGTCTTGTGAATAATGTGAGTCCCCTCAGCACTTGTATTGGTATAGTCTGGAAGTGTGGGAAGTTAATGCTCTCAAAATCAGTCTTCAGTTAATGAGAACAAGAGACTATTCATTGGGCTCATAGCCTTAAAATCTGGAGGGGCAATTCTAAGGTGCATTTTACACAAATCCTCAGAGGGTCCCAAGTAGACGTAAGCCCCAGTTGTCTGCAGATCAACCATGGTCACTTTTTACTCTTCTTCCCTCCTCATCCCATTCTCTCCTCTCCACCCCACCCCCAATAAACTATCTGCTTGCCTCTCCACTCTATCTCTTTGCTGTGCAGATTCTGCCTGGACTGATATATAGGTTCTGCTTTTGAGAGAACTGAAACTAAAACAACAGTTTATCTTCATGGGTACAATGTCAGTAAGTAGGCATTCGTACCTCCTTTATGATTATTTTGTTCACTAAGGGAAGGTATTTATTGCTGGCCAAAGCTTAAATTATGGGCCTATAAGAAAGCACTTAGCTCTTATTGTGGTACAGGCTTTTAGAAAAAGGAGTATTACCTATTTAAACTTTAAAAAATATTTTATGAATGATAAAACTGAGAAAGAAAAAGTTAAGTGATTCCTCTAAGATTACAGAATTAGGTATGGAGGATTGGATCTGTGACTCAACATTATTCCCCCAAATAGGAAACAGCTTTGAGAAATAAATGAGTAAAATAATTAATTGATTAAAATAAATAGATGAATGAACAACACATGCTTCCCTGCTTAAAATGCTCTTTCCACTGTCCTTTGCATAAAATACCCAATCTCTATAGTGGCCTGTAAGACATTTTGCCTTATATGTGGCCTCCTATCTTCTCACATCATCCGCCACTTTGCCATCCCTCATTAGAATTCTTCTGGTTATTTTAACACAACCTCCTGCTAACATTGTAGAACTACCCCATAATGCTCTTCTGTTTGGATGGTCTCTCATCTTTCTTCACATAGCTAACTTTTTCATAACTTTTAGATTTGAATTTTAGTGTTCTTTCTGCAGGGAAGTCTTTCCTGACCACACAGATTAGGTTACATTGAACTGAAGTACTTCATAGAACTCAAGTTGTTAGGAGTCATTCATAAGTACTTACTTGTGTGCTCAATGCATCCCTGGCACTGCTCTGGGCTGTTGTGTATACAGCACACAAAACAATCTCTGAACTCAAGTAATTTACATATCTTAGTATTTGATTAAGGTGTGTCTTTCAGCATGATTCTAAGCTCTAAGAAAGGAAATCATGTCTGCCTTCCTAACCACATGAGAAGTTACTCAATAAATAGCTGCTGAACTTTGTTGATGCCCATAAAATCTTTTGAAAATATAGGCAAGCTTCAGCAACATTTGTATTCTCAAAGTCTTTTTTTTCTCTTGTCAGGGTATATGAAGACACACATTTAAAAATAGTTGGGAGAATATCACATACAGGGTAGTACATGTGTGGGCAAAGAGAAAAATTCTTACACTTCATATTTACCTTGCTCAAAGGGAAGGTGTTATCCTTAACATGTGGTCTTGTCAGTGAGTTGTGAATTCTCAGTTTAGCTGATTATGACACTATGCTGGAGGAGACAAGTATGTGTTTATGCAGGAAAGGGGATCATTGGAGATTGTGTTGTAATAATCTGTTGCTTAATACTGTCCAATGACTACACATGCCTCTCACTGTTTTTTAATAATGTTTTGTTTTGTTTTTTTAGTCAGTGTTCTTAATGGATACAATTCCCAGCATGCGACAGCACCAAGTTTATGTGAGGGGAAAAAAATTTAGATGGCAAATGGAAGATGTAACTTACAGGAAAGACAAGTAGCTGAGAAGTAAATTATATTACTGTGAAGCAAATGCAGTAGTGGAAACATTTAATTTTTTTTTTCCTTGAAGCAACATTTTAATAAAATAATTAAGCCTGATTTCAATAACTTATTCTGAAATTTCATCTTTCTAAGTCATTATTTGATTCAGTCAGTGGCTTCTTTGATCCCACCCACTCTTACAAAAATATATGTATAAAAAATAAAATTCAAAAAGAAAGCAACCTACGTCTGCTTCACTTTATGTCCTTAGGCTATAAGGAAAGAAGTTAGGCTTATCAGAATTTTACAGG
This sequence comes from Callorhinus ursinus, assembly GCF_003265705.2. NCBI lineage: Eukaryota > Metazoa > Chordata > Mammalia > Carnivora > Otariidae > Callorhinus > Callorhinus ursinus. The sequence continues at coordinate 42,046,618 of NW_027397063.1, forward strand.
CATTCTGGGAATTGGCCTATTTAGCAACACGGGATCTGTCTTTTCATGAAGTGTACTCTGGCATATAGAAGCAGCTGCTGGATCACTCTCCTGAGTCCTGGCAGCAATTGGTAAGCCACCATTTGGCCATAAGCAATAACCTGAAAAAGGCAGTTTTCTCAACTGTGTGCCACTCCAGTTGGTGTGGACCCTTAGAAGTCTCACTATACCCAGGGCTCCTAAATAGCTCTGGGCAGGCCACCCTGGTCTCATCTCTGAGGAGCCACACTCCTTCTCTGAGAGCTAGATGAATATGTTGTTGTTGCTTCATGGACTCTGAATGACTGAATCTTTTCACATGGCAGCTTTAGTTCTCTGTTTAAAAGACTCACACTTCTAACAATCCACTCTGTCATCAGAGGTTCCCCGAAGGGCACATGCTCCTAAGGCTCTTTATAATTGTGTTACATGATTGATTTAATAGGTGTTAACGATTAAGTTATCAGTAAATTTTCTTTATTAAATAAAAAATAACAATAAGCCCTATAAGAAATAGACTTCTATCCTGAGTCTGCTATTTCTATTCTAGAAAAAAGGCTTATTATTTTGACACTATTTTTTGTTTGATAAATATCTTTGAATTGGTTTTCAGTGTGTCATAGAAAAGTCCTACAAGATCACTCAGCTACTTCTCTTGTCCAAAACACAGAGAAGGTAAAATTTCTTTCTACTGAATAACTTAAAATAGCTTAAAGCATTTCTTCAATGTCTCAGAAATTCCAGAAATGCAAAGATGTGTAGGTTATGATCCTAGTTTCATTTTCACAAATTCAGAATTGGGTGTTTACTGTTTCTGTGAGGTTAACTTTTCTTCACTTGAAAAGATTCTGAGTTTTCCTTATGTATTATGGATAAAAGTTCCTTATTAAACATATGGTTTCAAATATTTTCTCCCAGTTTATGGTTTGTCTTTTCATTCTTTTTTTTTTTCCCTCTGTGTTGTCTTTTCATTCTAATCATGTTCTTCAAACACCAGAAGTTCTTAATTTTGATGAAGTCCTATCTTCTTTATGGATCATAGTTTTGGTATCATAAATAAATGTTTGCTTATGTCAAGTTCATCATATTTTCTTCTATGTTTACTTTTAGAATTTTCACTGTTTCATGCTTTACATTTGGATTGATGAACCACTTTGTATTAATTTTTGTAGATGTGACATGTGTCAAGGTTCAGTTCTCTTTATTGGATATGGATGCTTAATTGCCCCAGCATTACTCACTGTAAAGACTATTCTTGGGATGCCTGGGTGGCTCAGTTGATTAAGCGTCTGCCTTTGGTTCAGGTCATGATCCCAGGGTGCTGGGATCCAGACCTGCATCTGGCTCCCTGCTCAGCAGGGTGTCTGCTTCTCCATCTGCCCTTCCCTCCTGTTTGTTGTCTCTCTCTGTCTCAAATAAAAATTTTTTTAAGAAGACCATTCTTCCTCCTTTAAGTTACCTTTGAACATTAAAGTAATAATAATAATAATCAGGTAACTATTTGATTGGGTCAATTTCTGAACTTTCTCATCTGTACATTGAAATGTTTGCTTATTCTTTCACCAATACCACATTGTCTTTATTATTGCAGTTTTATAACACCTTGAAATTGAATGGTATGATCCTTCAATTTTGTTCTTTTTCAGAATTTTTTTTATATATATGTCTAGTTCCTGTGTCTTCTGAATAGTTGTTTTATTTTTTTTTAACGTATTATGTATTATTTGTATCAGGGGTACAGGTCTGTGATTCAACAGTCTTACACAATACACAGCACTCACAACACATACTCTCCCGAATGTTTGTCACCCAGCCACTCCATTCCCCCACTCCCCTCCACTCCAGCAACCCTCAGTTTGTTTCCTGAGATTAAGAGTCTCTTATGGTTTTAAAAGTAGGTCCTCGAAATCTACCAAACAATCAAACAAACAAAAAGCAACAACAAATAAAACCCCACAAACTTACTAAGATTTTCATTGGGATTATGTTGAATCTATAGATTAATCTGGGGAGAATTAATACCATAACAATACTGAGTCTTCAATCTATTTATACAATATATCTCTCCATTTATTTAGATCTCCTTTGATTTCTCTCACCAATATTTTATAATTAGTATATACATTCTGTGGCGATATTATTAGATTTATATCTAAGTACTTCATTTTTTCTGTAATTAGTGTTTTTTAAAATTTTGTGCTTCATCTTATTTTTTTAATTAATTTATTTATACTGCTGGCATATAGGAATATTACTGACCTCTGTATACTGACTTAAATTCTTACAATCTTCCTAAATTCACTTATTAGGAGACTTTTTTTTTCTGGTAAATTCTTTAGAGTGTTCTATGTAGACAATTATGTCATTTGTGGATACTGAGTATTTTATTTGTTCCTTTTCAATCAGTATGACTTTCTTTTTACAGACATATTGTAGGCATGAGTTACTTCAATATAATATTAATAGGAGGGCTAAGAAAGGACACCTTTTTCTTGCTCCTGTACTTAGGGTAAAGCATTTATTGTCTCACCACTAAGTTTGATCATAACTGTAGATTGTATAAAGTTGTCCTTTCTTAGGTTAAGGAAGTACCTTTCTGTTGCTAATGTACAGAGTTTGCTTGCTTCCATACTATTGGGTTTGGAATATTCTTTATGTATTTTGAATATGTCATATAAATTTTCTAGGTATTAGGTAAAAATTGAAGTTTAATTTTTTGCATATGCATATCCATTTTAATAGGAACATTTATTGGAAAGACTTATTTCTTAGCTAGTCTGTCTTTAGACCTTTCTCCAAAATCATTTTTTCTATTATGTGCAGGTCTATTTCTCCTTTCTCTATTTTATACCATTGATCTGTCTTGATGCCAATACCACACTCTCTCAGTAACATAACTCTATAATAAATCTTGATGTCAGAAAGGATAAGTTCTCTGTTCTTTTTTGAAATGACTTGAGTATTTACAGGTCCATATGAAGTCTAGAATCATCACTTTCTACAAAAGGCTGCTGTCATTTTGATTGAGATTACATTGAATATGTAGATTAATTTGGGGAAGAATTAACATTTTAACTATAATTTCTTTTCCAATACATAAATACTATAGGCAGGATACAAATATAAATAGATGACTATATTTCTCCATTTATTTAGGTTTCTTTTAGTAATGATTTATAGTTTTCAGTGTTCAGCTCATACACATCTTCAGACTGATTTAGATCATGGTATTTCAAATTTTTGATGCTATCGTAAATGTTATTTATTTCAATTTCTGATTGCCGCTGTAATGTAAAACTAAATTTTGTTGGAAATAGAGAATTAAAGTTGTTTTTGCATATTAGTCTGGGGTCAAACAGGTGTAGTAGTTCTTTTGTAGATTTCATCACCTTTGTTTTACACAGACAATCCTTTCATCTTCACATACTAGCATTTTTATTACTTTCAGTATGATTTTTTTTAAAGATTTTATTTATTTATTTGAGAGAGAGAGAATGAGAGATAGAGAGCACGAGAGGGAAGAGGGTCAGAGGGAGAAGCAGACTCCCCGCTGAGCAGGGAGCCCGATGTGGGACTCGATCCCGGGACTCCAGGATCATGACCTGAGCTGAAGGCAGTCGCTTAACCAACTGAGCCACCCAGGCGCCCTTTCAGTATGTTTTTTAAAATCAGTTTTACTTGCCTTATTTACTTGCACTGGCTAGAACTTTCTATCAAATGTTGAGCAGAAGTAGTAAGAGTGAATATTTTTGTCTTCTTCCTTAGCTTATTCAGTCTTTCATTATTAAATATGATATAAGTTATAGATTTCTTTGTACATGCCCTTCATGAGGCTGAGAAAGTAGGGCTGTGGTGTTTGTTTGCTGATAAATTTTTACCAAAAATGTACATTACATTTTGTTAGTTGTCTATTGAGATAACACAGTTTTTATTTCTCAGTTTGTTGATATGATGAATAATGTGACTTGATTCTCTCAAATACTAAACCAACATTGCATTTCTTAAACACCATTGTGCCAAGTTATGTTATTCTTTTTTAAATATCATTGAATATGATTTTCTATAATTGTGACAAGCTTGTTTGCATCTATGTTTAGAAGAAATATTGTTCTGTAGATTTCTTATAATGTCTTCATCTATTCTGATTTTATACTAATTCTAGCTTTGTAGAATGAGTTGGGAAGTGCTTTTTTTTTATGATTTTACTTATTTATTTGAGGAGAAAGAGAGCGTGTGCAAGCGGATGGGAGGGAGAGTGACAAGCAGACTCTGCACTGAGCCTGGAGCCTGATATGGGGCTGGATCTCACAACCCTGAGATCAGACCTGAGCTGCAATCAAGAGTTGGACCCTTAACCAAATGAACCACACAGACGCCCCAAGTTGAGATGTGTTTTGTATTCAATTTTCTGGAAGAATCATGTAGGATTGGTATTATTTCTTCCTTAAATGTTATATAGGATTTCCCAGTAAAGCCATATGGGCCTGAAACTTTCTTTGGGAGAATTTTTTAAATAAAATTTTAATTTCTTTAATAGATAGTCATTTAGGTTATAGATTTCTTCTTGAGCAAGCTTTGATAGTTTTTCTCTTGGAAGGGGTTTTTCCATTTTATCCAAGTTTCCAATTGTATCACTATAAATTTTTTCCTATTATTCCTTTATTATACTTTAAATATCTGTAGAACCTGTAGCAATGTTACCTTTCTCATTCTCATTTCTTGTAGTTTATGACTTCATTCTTTTTTTTTTTTTCTGACTGGTTTGGCTGGACAATTGTCAATTTTACTGTTCTCAGTGAACTAGATTTGGTTTCATTGTTTCATTGATTTTTTTTCTCCATTGTTTGGCTCTTTTGTATTTCATTAATATCTATTTCCTATTATTTCCTATCTTCTACTTTTTATACTAACCTTTTTTTAGTTTTTAAAGATGGAAGGTAAGGTCATTGATTTAAGATCTTCCATATTTTCTAATTTAGCCATTTAATGCCATAAATTTCCCTCTACGTTTTGGCAGCATACTACAAATTTTCATATGTCATGGCTTTCGTTAACATTCAGTTTATAATGATTTCTAATCTCAATTTTACCTCTTTGTTGTCCCCTACATCATTTACAAAAATGTTATTTAGTTTGTAAATATTTGAAGATATTCTATATATCTTTCTATTATTGGTATCTAATCTAACTCGACTGTGGTCAAAGAATATACTTTGTATGATCAAAATACTTACAGATGTATTAAGACTTGTTTTATGGCCCAGAAAATAAATCTTTCTTGGTAACCACCTCTGCACTCAAAAACAATGTATATTCTACATTGTTGGGTGAACTGTTTTATAAATATCAATTAGGTCAGAATGGTTGACAGTATTCTCCAAGTCTTCTACATCTTTACTGATTTTCTCTTTAAGTTACTGAATGCAAGTTTCCAAAATCTCTCACAGTAATTATGAATTTGCCTATTTCTCTATGCAGTAACAGCAGTTTTTGCTTCATGCATTTTTAAATTACCTTATTCAATGCATAAATGTTTAGAAGTATTAAGTTCTAATACTTCTAATACCTCATGAGTTGATTTCTCTATATTTATAAACTGACCCTATTTATGCCTGGTAATATTTTCTCCTCAGTTTGAGATAAATATTACCATTCTGACTTCCTTTTTAGTTTGTATAACCATAGGATATCTTCATCTATCATTTTACATTTAACCCATTTGTGTCCTTATATATAAAGTGTTTTTCTTTTAGGCAGCTGACATATGGAAGCTTCAACTACTCTATTTTTTTTTTCTTTTTTATAGATTCTAGTTCTCTGGTGAGATTTTTCACTTCTAACACATTAATCACAGTGATTTCAATGCCTAAGTCTAGTAACTCCAATATGTGGATCACCTCTTGGGTCTCTTTTCATTGTCTTTTCTCTCTCACTCTCCTTCCCTTCCTCTCCTCCTTTCACCCTCCCCTCCCTCCCCCCCTCCTTTTTATGCTTGCTAATTTGTTAGTGAATGTTATTTTTTTAATATAAAAACTGTTGAGGCTTTGGATTGCAGTATCTTTCTCCATAGATAATTTACAATATCCTTTCCAAGGAGCTACAGCAGGGGTGAATCACCTTACTACACTTAGGTTCTAAGCTAGTTCCAGATTAGAAAAGTTACAAACTTTATCAAGTTTGGTCTACCTGTTTTGGTTCCAAAAGGGATTCTTTCTATTTGGGAGGCCTCCATCCTAACTGCCATCTTGCCAGCACTGACAGATTTCATTACCTTCTTTGCTGAGCTTTCCACCTGTTTTCTGCTGATCTTTTCAGCCTCTTTCCTTGTAAGCTTAGTAATCGTTAAATGTCTCAAGGGTAAAACCTAACAATGCCAGGCCCACTCCTCTACAGCGCTACTTATTCAGAAACTTTGATCCTGGAGGCCTGGCTTCCCTTATTGGTCTAAAATTCATTTTTATATGAAAAAAAATCATATAAAACAGGACTCTGTTAATGGCATTAGGAGGTCACTTTTCCCCTAGGATATATGAGCTTTCTGAATGAGGTGGCTGGGAGTCTAAGAAACTCAACAGAGCTTTTGATCTTCCCTGTACTGGAGGAAATGCCTGTTTCCATCTTCTCTCCTTGGTCTTTTTGAGACTCCAAGTGGATGTATGTTAAATGTGCCACTTATATCTGTTTATCGCTCTAATGAATTTCTTTTATTTTTTTCCCTTTCATCATTCTGAAAGCTTTCTTTGAACTATCACATACTGTACTAAATCCTCTCTTTAACCTGTCCAATCTTCTCTTAAATTTATCTGTTCTATTATTTTATTTAGTCATTAAAATTTTACTTCTAGGACTTCTATTTGTTTCTTTATGTAATATCTGGTTCTTTGCCATAATTCTCATTTTTAAAAAATTCCCTTGAACATAAAGCCTGCTCTGCAAGACTGAGGAGACATAGCAAGGCACAAATTGTCAATGTTCTAGGAACTCAGAGCGGGTAAATAAAGAAACTCATACATAAGCAAATCGTGGCTAAACTGCTGAAACTCAAAACAAAAGAAGTATCTAAAGCAGCAACAACCACAACAAAAAGTCATCTCCCATGGTGCAACAACTACATGAGAAGCTGACTTATAACATCTTTTTTAAAAAAATAATAAAAGCAGGTGTTTTACCGGGACATGTTCCACAAGATGTACTCATGTAGAGAGGACACTCAAATGTGCCTAAACCTGGGAGAGGTAAAGAGCCTATTTCAGAGCACACTGAAAATGGCAAGTTCCAGGTTCACCCCAGAGACCGGTTTTAGATAGAGTGATGGTCAAAGTTATAACCGAACATCTAAGGCCACCCAAAAAGGAGGGGCTAGTGAAAGGCACATCTGAGAGTATTTCAGTCAAAATTCAAGAACTTAAGATTTTGTCTCTTCACAGAAAATGCCTTTGGATTTGTAATGAATAAGAAGGAAGATCCCCAATTACATCACCTTGGCCATTCTATTAACACTAAAACATTCTGTGGTGCTGATACAATGTATATATGATGTTTTATATATGTATATATAAAATATACACACATATACACACAAGATTCTAGACATAAAAGCAATTGAGCTTAGAAAGGTTTATTTTTCAAATATGAATTCTCTGAAATAACCTATTTCCACATTGCCCTCATATTCTTTTCTAAAAAAAAATCATGTTTACCATTTCAATCTGTGTTTACCAAGTTTGAAAATTGTATAACTTTTCTGTATAATTAAATGCATACCTTAGATTGTGAAATGCATAATTATAACATAAAATATGTATGTCCTGTGGAGTAATGTGCATGCGTCATTTACTACATAGTGAAGCAGATACTTTTAATTAAACTCTATAATGTACAATATTTGACCAGAAGAATTATGCTTTGAATAGCCAATTCTATAAACAGTCATCAAGTCCATTAAATAAGTGCCTATAAATCATTCATTGAACATTCCCAAAAGAGGAGCAAAGGGAAGCGGTGCTTGGTTTTAATACTAATTTTATGATATAATTTTCTTTTTGTTCTAAGTAGTTCAGTAGTTGCACATTCCTCTAAGGATATAGCAAACTATTGATAATAAATAAGAAGGCAGGGATGATCTAGCTCTCCATCTGGGACTAACATACTGTTCCTGGCACTATGGAATGAAAGCATAATAAATGAAAGAAACATACTTCTTAGTCCTAGATTTAGGTATTGGAAAGAGCTTCATCTGCACACAGTGCAGGACATCTGCTGTTGATTCCTTATGAACCAGCTATATTGTCATTTCCAGGTGTGATTCAAGATGTTAACCACCCTGGAGGCTATAGATGTTTAGAGAAGCAATTCTTACACTGTAGAATGAGCAAGAATGATGAAGATTCTGCTGCTATGTTGGGAACTACTCTGTTTGGAGAACTGAAAATTTGAATGTTCACATGCCACCAGGTGGCTCTGGTATAACTGACATAAAAGGTCAGGACCTGCTGAAGCTTAGACCATTTTTATGTAGTAGGTCAATAATGCAGGGCCAGCAGGCAGAATGTGCATGGGGCGCATGATGGCTTTTGCCTCATCTTCATGTTTACTCTGGAAAAGGATGTCATATAACAGTTTATTAGAGAAAACCTGGGTTTTCAATTGTACTATAAAAGATCCTCATGTGTATATGTCTTATTGGAATCCTCCTAAAGAAATACAGTAATATTCAGTTATCAGACTGTACATTCCCAATATCTGCCAAGATATGGAATTCTGAACAGGATACCATCTATGAGGCAATGAAGTGATTATCATGGATGATTTGTCTATGAATTGACCTTTTTTTCCATTTCTCATATGGCTAAATCCTAGCCTACCTGTGAGCTTCAGAGTATCTGACAGATGTCCCCTTCTAAGGAGAAAAACTTTATTCTGCTTATATGGCTTCATTGTGCATAAATATGCAAATGAAAATAAAAATAATTTTCTAAATAGAAGAAGTAATTAGAAGTGAAAAATACACATTTTGAGAAAGAGATGTCTGCCTTTCATTTTAACAGCAAATCTTGAAGACAAATTTGACGTAGTTCTTAAAATCAAGAGACAGATTGTTATAAAATTTTAAAAAAATCACCAGAGTAAAATTATAGAATTGCAAGTTACTGGTATTAATATAATAGGGCAATTTTAAGGGACAGATAGAAAGAACCATGACATTTTCATTATTGAATGTTTCAGGAATTATATTTTATGCTTAAAATGCAGTGGCATTGGGGCTCCTGGGTGGCTCAGTCAGTTAAGTGTCTGCCTTCGGCTCAGGTCATGGTCCCGGAGTCCTGGGATCAAGTCCCGCATGGGGGGGGGTCTCTCTGATCAGTGGGGATCCTGCTTCTCCCTCTGCCTTCCACTCCCCCTGTTTGTGCTCTCCCTCTCTCTGTCAAATGAATAAATAAAATCTTTAAAAAAATGCAGTGGCATATTAAGTAAATAAACTTATATTGCCCATGCATGGCAGAAAGTTGGGAATTATTTAATTTTTTTCTAAAACCATTTTAAAGTTTATTATTCAAATTTTCATACCCATAAATTTTGATCTTGACAGAATTGTTGTATCTCCTTACTACTGAACGTATTTTGGACTTTGAGAGTAGCCAAGAGATGTGTTCTTTTTTGTTCTGGACTTAGGAGAATGATGATATCATAGGAATAAAATTAGAGCTCCTGATTTCCAATTAATCACCCTCCTTACCTAGGAGATGAAAGAGCCCTGCCAGCCAGAACAAGTCCCTTAAAAGTGGTCATGGGGAGAAAGACAGGAAAGGACTAGTATTAAAAATGTATTTTTTACTTTAATTTTTAATTTTAATTCCAGCATAGTTAACACACAGTGTTATATTAGTTTCAGGTATGTAATATGGTGAGATATATAGATAGATAGATATATATAGTGATTTACATATATAAATTATATTTATATTTTTATAAATATATATTTATATGATATGTATGTTTATAATATATATGTTAAATTTTGCTTTGTTCTGAGACATGAAGGATTCAGAAAAGTTTTACTGGGGAGCAGGGGTCAACTGTCAACTTACTCTTTCAAAATATTATTTTATGAGAAATGGAGCATTATTTTAAAGATGTAGACTATATCTTACTGACATTTGAATTATCAGTACATGTAATTTTTATTTCTAGCATCTACTTCAGTGCCATACATAAAGTGGCTGTAATTCAATGGGCACATGCGCATGAGAGAGAGAGAAAGGAAGGAAGGAGGGAGGGAGGGAGGGAGGGAGGATTATATGATTTGGAAATTCTTTGCACTGTGTAGTAAAAAGCTTGTGTGATCCAAATCTCCAGTCTCTTTATATAGCTTATAAAAAAGAAATATCCTATAGAAAGGTAGTGCCAAGTGCAGGGGCTCCCCTCAGTTTATACAAAGTCATGGTGCTTCGAGGTCTGCCCTAACAGAGGTTTTCCTTGCTTTTCCATGAAACAAGAAGAGAGGAAACTATGCGTTGTTCTTGCTCTGTTTCTGTTTTGTTTTTAAAGATTTTTTATATATTTATTTGACAGAGAAAGACACAACGAGAGAGGGAACACAAGCAGGGGGAGTGGGAGAGGAAGAAGCAGGCTTCCCGCAGAGCAGGGAGCCCAATGCAGGGCTCAATCCCAGGACCCTGGGATCATGACCTGAGCCAAAGGCAGACACTTAATGACTGAGCCACCCAGGCGCCCTGTTCTTGCTCTTTGTAAGTCCCTGTGCATTGAAGCACACTGGCTGATGTTTACTAGTCTTTCTCCAACAGTTTGATCCTCATGGGGCTAACTCAGGTCTCCTGGTGCCAGACACCTGGAATATTCTCCCCTGTTGTGCTGGAAGGTGACTGGGAGTGTCAGTGACAATATACCTATTATGTGGCTGTGTATGGTTCACAGACAACCCTGGCTGGCCAGGTCACTCGACCAAGTTAATGAAGCCAATGTAGGGGAGAGGGTACAGAATTGGGGTCAAGAACAAAACTTTGAACAGTAGAATATCATTGACAAATAATCTTGCTAGCCTGTGCAGTCTGATACTGGTGAAAACACTTCATGCTTTTATTTCCTTTAAAGAGAAAACTTTAAAGATCTACAATAGTGATCAAATAGCCTTGATTTCTAATTGCTGAACGTATTTAAATATAGATGAGACAGACAGTTGAAGAAGAAGATTTATGCTGATTAGCATTAGCAAATTTCAGCAAAATGATTCTTCATGCATTGGACTGTGATTTATCTTCACATACATTTTGGGGGAAAGTTTGGAAAAATATGTATATAGATAGTCATGTTCATTATACTTCAATGAAAAATAATTTTTAAGAACTTGAGCAGATGGATTTTAGGAATGAAAGAGTTGTTGCTGAGTATAACTGAATTTTCTCTGTTATCTATAGTAAACCCAACAAGACTCCTTTAGGCAAATATGTATTGTCAATTAAGACACTGTACTAATCCTTTCAAGTGTCATTTTTATAAAAAATTGCTTATTCTAAACTATAAATATATTAATAGCTCTACCACATGTTCACCCGTCGATTCCTTTCCTGTGGAATTTTTTTATTGTTGCATACATATGTTTGCTAATATGCAGAGTTTAAAGTTGCCTCACTCCACAGAATTTTAACCTAAGCTGAAAAGTTCTTGAAAGGGTGCTGAGAGCCTTTCTGTCATATTAAGGATGTGAGTATCCATTTCCTTATTTTATTTGTCTTCATTCCCACTTTGTTAAATATACATGAGAATATTTATCTGGCTGGCCTCTAAAACAGAGGGTTTGCTTTCCTTTTCTCCAGGAGGCATAATCACATTTCTGGAAAGAAGAAATGGTGCTTTAAAACAGCTCAGTATCTTTTGTATCTGAATAAGGATGCTCAGAAATGATGCACACTCACAAAAGTTTTTTCATGGCTCTGAGGAGGTTAAATTGGCTCCTCAGTCAAGGAGACATTAAGCACAGAGCAGCTCCGTAGGCAAAGCAAAAATAACTGTTATGTGGGGGCTGTTAGACTGGCAGTAGATTGCTATCTGGGGATCCTCCCTCTCTGCTACGTTCCCTCTCACACTATGTGGGAAATGGCAGGAAGAGATATTTTAGCCAAGATACAAAAGAAAATATACATTGCTCACAGTCAAAGGCATAGAAAATCAGTCAATTCTTTAAAATCCCCTTGGAAAGTTCAAAGACCACATCAACTTTCAGAATGTTCCATTAGAAGTGTCTTAGACACAACTTATGGTCATACCTCCCCTGAGCTTGTGCTAGAATAACTGTAGTAAGAGTATATGTTCCTGGCCTCTGCAAGTTAAGGGATTTCCTTGTCCAGTGATGTTAGAGTTCCTCTATGTGCCTATCTCTCATTGTTCATATATCTTGGTAATGGAATAACTGAATTCTAGTTATATCTTTAAATTGTATTGGTAAAATTTTGCAAAACCATTATGTCAATGGTAAAGGGACTCATTTGACTAAGAAAGTGACTGTATAATTTACTGCCCAAATTTGGATGCCGTTAAAGAATGAAAAAGGAGCTCTTAGTAATTAGGTTTAGGACAATAGTAGTAAACTAGACCTTTCTTGGGAGAGGCAGGATATATGATCATCCCAATCATAAGAGAATGATTTAGACATGTGGTATGTTAATCAAGGATAATTAGGCTTCAATAGTGTCCATCAACTCTGCCTAGTGAATGAGGTTAGAATCAACAAGGATTCTCTAACAAAATGATTGGACTTCAGTGGGGCAAAGCTGAGTGTTTAACATTTTACTCTGAAAAGAGGTTTTATACAGTAGCTGGCATTTAAACTTGAATAAAACAAGGTATTCAGTAGTTGGTTTTAATTCTGATTGAAAAATAGACTATCAACTAGTTCTTTAGTAAGAAATCTGATAATAAAGCAGGAAGTCAGCTTCGGTCATACTTGAACTATTTTCAATTTTTAATTTATAAATTGGAAACTCAATTTTATGTACTCAAAGACATTTATTTGGCAATTGGTGGGTTTAATATGTCACTTTTAAGATTCCTTTCCAGCTTTGATATTTCGTGATTTCCACTAACTCTATTTTTCTGGGTGAACAAGAAGATCCTAGGAGATACTAGAGCTTCTGAGACACAGGGAACTTATGGGGAATGAACACAGCAAAGTGAAAAAAAAACAAAGTTCAAAGTACCCTTTATATTCTGCTATTGCATCATATTCTCTCTTCAATTCAGGCATACTGAACTATTTGAAGCTCCCCACACATCCCTTATTCCTTCATGCAGTCTGTTTTCTGTGTTAAGAATGTGCTGCATTCTTCATTCCCTTCAACTTCAGCTATATCTGACTCCTATTCATCCTGCAAACAACAATCCCCTAATTTCAGTTTGAACCCTTTCATTACAATGCCATAGCACTCCAGGTATAACTCCACCACAACACTTTCCTTAAAACACTTTTACCATTCTGAAAGTTTTATAAAAAATAGAGTAACAACCTATTATGTACAACCTATTATATAGTCCAAATTCAATAATCTGGCCTTTTAAAGGCCTTCCAAAATCTGGCCCCAACCTATTTTTCAAATTTCCCTTCTGCTGCACAACATAAATTCTCCTCTTGAGGACTTATTGACTTCAAAATGTGGTTTGTCACGATGTATTTACCCTGTTTTAACTCTTACCACAATTTGTTCATTATTCCTCTTCAGCTCCGTAGACTCCCTTTCTTCCTCTAGAATTGACGTTAGTGTTCTGTTCGGAGCTAAACTGATGGTTACTATTTGCCTCCAGCCATCAGTCACTAACAGTTACTGCCTCCTTAACTGCTCCTCCTCATGACAGTGCTTCAAAAGCCATGAGGATCTCTCCTTAAATTGAAACAGCTTTACACTCAGCACAAGTGTTCATAATTGTGTTCCCTTCAGATTGATGACTGAAAAAATATATCATAAGGAAAAAAAGGTGGGTTCTTTGCTTCCATATTTAAATGGTCTTCCTCACAATTCTAATAAATCTTATCTTTTTTTCTTCACTGCTAACTTCAACAAGAGTCTCTAAAGAATAGTGAGACTTTTCTTAATACTTATCTTTTGAGGTGTACAAACCCTGGCTCTTCTAGTAATTTGAGAAGGATATTAAGGATAATGGTGGGAGAAGGGATATTTTGACATTCCTTACTTACACTTCTGTAGTCTTGTCTTCTCCTTTATCTCGGTCCCAAAGTCCTTACTTCTTTTCATTGTGCAACCCTAATGTTATTAATGAAACAAAAGCAGGAACATGGTTCAATGTTAGATTAAATGTCACAAGAGCAGTGTTTGGGTCTCATCTGTACCACACAATTAAATTGATCATTCACATCTTCTGAGCTGAATATTATTTTTCTCCCTAAATAATGACTGGTACTTCTAACCTTGCTCACCTGTGAAACTATATTATTTTTCCACAACTATCCATTTCCCTTTCTCTCCAACACCTTCAAAGGACTACATTTCCCCACCATATTAACCTTGTGTTTGGCCCAGTTACTTGCTTCAGCCAAGGAGATGTGAGAATACATGAAAATACATCAGTTCAAAGCTTCTGCTGGCTTTCTTGCCCTCACGTGGTCCACCATAAGAAGTGGTTGTAACTGCTGCCCATAGTTACTCCTCTTTCCCTTGGTCTCCAAAACACAAACAAATGGAGTGGGCCTAAACCCAAGCCTAGTCAAGCTCAGCTAAGCCAAGAAGAATCCCAGACAACCTACTGACCCCTGAGTGAAAAATAAATGTTTGTTTTAACCTAACGAAATTTTGGATTTGTTGTTTATGTAGAATTCTTACAGCAAAATCAGATATTTCAATATTATGCAGCCATCAAAAGGAATGAAATCTTGTCATTTGCAACGACATGGATGGAACTGAAAGGTATTATTATGCTGAGCGAAATAAGTAAGAGAAAGACATGTGTCATATGATCTCACTGATATGAGGAATTCTTAATCTCAGGAAACAAACTGAGGGTTGCTGGAGTGGTGGGAGGTGGGAGGGATGGGGTGGCTGGGTGATGGACATTGGGGAGGGTATGTGCTATGGTGAGTGCTGTGAATTATGTAAGACTGTTGAATCACAGACCTGTACCTCTGAAACAAATAATACATTATAAGTTAAAAAAAAAGAAGAAGATAGCAGGAAAGGAAAAATGAAGGGGGTGGAAATTGGACGGGGAGACGAACCATGAGAGACTGTGGACTCTGAGAAACAAACTGAGGGTTCTAGAGGGGAGGGGGGGTGGGGGAATGGGTAACCTGGTGATGGGTATTGGAGAGGGAACATACTGAATGGAGCACTGGGTGTTATGCTCAAACAATGGATCATGGAACACTACATCAAAAACTAATTATGTAATGTATGGTGATTAACATAACATAATAAAATTAAATTAAATTAAAAAAATATATTAAAGACAAAAAAATCTAAGATATTTCTTGCAGAGCTATGATCAATAAATAGGTTTCTGTATACAAATACAATTTATAAATGCTATGGTATAAAAATATCTTTCAGCCATCATGCTGAGCAAATAAACCAAAGATTAAAAATATACATTGCATAATTGTACTTTTATGAAGCTGTAGAGTAGGCTAAACCAGTCCATGGTGATAGAAAGTAATTAGCCCAAGGGTGGGGCTGAGGAAGTTGGACAATAATCTACTAATACAGGCAATAATCTACTTAGGAACTTTCTGTAATAATGTAAAGTTTCTAAAATTTGTTACAGATGTTGATTACACAGTTATATACACTTGTCAAAATTCAGCAAACTTAAATATCGTGCATCTTAGTAAATGTTAATTATAAATTATTAAATGAAAGCCCATTAAATGTTACTGGCTCACCCTTGACCTTGACTCTTATATCTTATATATCAACATTTTCACTTCAAAGCTAATAGAAAACTGACAATATACTCAAACCAAATTCCTAATCCCATTCACTCCTTAAAAAAGCAGGTCCTGCAACCTTATGCCTCATTCAGTAAATGGCAGCTCCATTTCCCCAGTTCTTCACACCAAGGATTAAAAAAACAACATTGAGGGGAGATGAACCATTAGAGACGATGGACTCTGAAAAACAAACTGAGGGTTCTAGAGGGGAGGGGGTGGGGGAATGGGTTAGCCTGGGGATGGGTATTAAAGAGGGCACATTCTGCGTGGAGCACTGGCTGTTATGCACAAACAATGAATCATGGAACACTACATCAAAAACTAATGATGTAATGTATGGTGATTAACATAACAATAAAAATTATTAAAAAAAACAACATTGATACATATCTCTCATATAGTACCTCCAACTCACTGGCCATTTATCACTACCTCATCTGCAAATACTTTGGCCCAAGTAACAGCCAACTCTTCCTTATCATTTATAAGGGTCCCAACTTCTATGACTTTCTGCTGTTTTTCTTAATACAGTAGCAGTTATCTTTTTAAAAGTATGTCAGATCATACACTGTTTTCTACTCAAAACTATCCAATGACATCCATTTAAATAACAGGCAGGGGGGAAAAAGAGAGCTTATTAACATATATCTTCAGAACCCTGCATCTTCTATTTCCCTGACCTTATCTGCTACTCTCCTCCTCGTCACTTCGTTCCAGTCACACTAATAGTCTCCTTGCCTCTTCGGAATGTAAAAGAAGGCAGCCACTTCCAGGAACTGCATGAATACTCTTTCCTCATATAGCCATAGTGTACATAGTAGGTTCTCAATCGACATTAGCTAAAATGATGAATGAAAATGCCTTTTTACATCCTAGGTTTTTCCATTTAGTTTCATCCAGAAGCATCATGATCTCCCAGGAGTTATTCTGACTCAAACATTAGCTCTGCAAGCACTCCCTGCTTGTTCAACCTAATTAGCATTACTTACAAAGGAAATGTAGAGCAGCCCAGTGCAAGTGTAAAGAAAGCATTAATCAACCTGAGAGCAAAGCTTAAAAGCAAGATAGTAACAGAACCTACTTTCCAACTCCTTTAATTATTCTGGCAGCCACAAACAAAGTATGCTGATGAGAGGATGGAGGCACTAAAGAACGTACTGCCATGATTCTGTCCCAAGGAAGTCATTCTTTTTTTTATTTTCTTCCAGGTTTCTGGCACCTCCACTCTATCCAATTCCTTCACCCCCATATGCACCTAAGTAAATAGTTCTAAATCTTTACAAAGTGAACTCAATCACTCTAGAGGGGAACATGTCTGCATTCTAAAATTTAAAAGCTGGCGTATATCAGTTAAATGAAAACAAAATCTCATTCACTGCTTTAACACAGAGCAAAGGGAGCAGCAATGAGCCAAAAACAATATAATAATGACAACCCAAGCACCTGAACACATGTTAAGACCAATTTTCCCTCTTTAACGTCTTACCTTCTGGTTCTTCCAGTCGTTAATTCACTTAATAATAGCAGTAAAGTACAATTTTCAAAAAAGATTTATGATTCACATACAAATATAAAATGAGTAATTGTCAGAAATTTTAGTCAACTCATTAATTAATGAGTGAGCCAACAGACACTAAAACCAGCTCAAATAAGGGTTTAATTACAGAGATCTGTATTCGCTACAGGACACAATTCATTTGCATCACCATGAACAAAAATCATTTGCATTGCCATCAGCATTACTGTTTTCCACAAGTTGACTTCTTATCTCCACAGTTGTTGGATTGCTAGTGGAAGACACAGTTATATACCCCTATGGGATCCAATAATCTCCAGTGAGTCCACTACACAATGCAAGCATTCCACTCAAAGACACCACAATTCTATTTACCCATTTCCAAGTCATTGGCAGTTTTTCCGGACATTAAAAAAGAAATTGCCTTACTGTGCTTTAATAACTTCTTAAACAAGTCATACTGAAAAGTCTCCAGAACAGTGAAATAGTTTGGACATCTCTATTATACCAGAGAAACAGTCTGTACATGTTTTCTTCTGGACTCTTTGTTGATTTGTGACTTAAAAATTTACTCTCTAGTGGACTGACTTTGAAAAAACAAATGCATCTCTATTGCTACAGTTGAAGCCATCATTTGTCATCAGTGTGTGATGGCAGAAAGGGTGAGAAAGGAACAAGAAAAAGGCTACTGTAATGCTTTATTTGCATTTATTGTTTTTCATTTTTCATTTCCATGTGTCTGTATCCTGAGTGCTCCTGCTGGCAAGAGAAAGGCTCTATTCTCTTTGACAAAAGTGAACTCGTTGAACAATGCCACTTACATTGTACAATACTGTTCTCACAGTTGCACTAAGGCACATAAACACCTCTACTCTTAAGAAATTGTTCTTTTAGTATTTTACACAAGGTGCCAGTGTTGGAAAAGAAAACTTTTCCCTTACCCTCCTAGGTCCTTGACTGGTAAATTGACATAAGACAGATTAACCAGAGAAAAACAAATTCAATAACATATGTACTGGAGCCCCATAAGAAAATGAGACCCAAAGACAAGTCAGCCAGTTGAGTCTTTCTTATATGCCATTCTGAGCTAAGGAATGGGATGGGGGCCTGGGGCTTCAAAGAGGAGGAGGGTAATTCACGGGACAGTAAGAACAGATGTTTGGTAATTGGATGTTTGCCCTGCCATACATATGGGTCATTCAGATCAAAGTTATTTCTGGTAATAGCTCTCTCTCTGAGCCAGGACCCCTATGTAAATCATTTTAGGTAGTTAAGGGGGAGGTACAACTTTTTTCTTTTTTTTTTTAATTTTATTATGTTATGTTACTCACCATACAATACATCATTAGTTTTTGATGTGGTGATTCACGATCCATTGTTTTCGTATAACACCCAGTGCTCCATGTAGTATGTGCCCTCCTTAATACCCATCACCGGGTTAACCAATCCCTTCTCCACCCTCCCCTCTAAAACCCTGTTTGTTTCTCAGAGTCCACAGTCTCTCATGGTACAACTTTTTCTTAAGACGGCTGGGTCTTAATTGCCTTGAGCTCAACATAATCCACGTGTCAAAGTAGCATATTTTGGGGTCTCCTGTTCTGCTCCCCTTCACCATTAAGCATTTGGATTTCATCATTCTTCATGCTCTCAAATAAGGAAATGTTAGAATTTTACATATATTTATTTTTTCAAGTTTTTTTATTTTAATTCCAGTATAGTTACTATACAGTGTTATATTACTTGCAGGTGTACAAAATAGCGATTCAACAATTCTGTATATTATTACTCAGTGCTCATCATGGTAAGTGTGCTCTTTAATCCCCATCATCTATTTCCCCCATCTCCCCACCCACCTTCCCTCTGGTATCCATCAGTTTGTTCTCTATAGTTGAGTCTGTTTCTCAGTTTGTCTCTCTCTCTCTACCTTTTTCTTTGCTTTGTTAAATTCCACATTGAGTGAAATCATATGGTATTTTTCTTTCTCTGACTTATTTCACTTGGCATAGTACCATCTAGTTCCATCCATGGTGTTGCAAATATCAAGATAACATACTTTTTTACGGCTGAGTGATATTTCATTGCATATATATACCACTTCTTCTTTATCCATTCATCTATCAATAGACACTGGGACATACTGAATTTTAATTATACTTTAAATGCCTTCTCACCCCAATGACTTAGAGAATGTCTTCATTTAAAGTAAATAAATTGAAGGGACACCTGGGTGGCTCAGTCAGTTAAGTGTCTGCCTTCAGCTCAGGTCATGATCCCAGGGTCCTGGGATTGAGCCCTGCATCCAGTTCCTTGCTCAGTGGGGAGCCTGCTTCTCCCTCTCCCCCAGCTGGTGTGTTCTCTCTCTCTCGCTATGTCTCTTGGTATCAAATAAATAAAATCTTAAAAAAAAATAAAATAAATTGAATTAAGTATTAAAATTAAAATGTTAATATTTCAAAAATTTGAAATTGGTAGGCCTGTAACACCGCCACCACCACCAAGAACAAAATAACATGTGATTTATTTTAACAACTTAGCCAGTTTTACATATTAGTTCTGAACAATTTTTTTACAGAACATCAAATCTTGGAAAGGGTTTCACAAATCATTATTATTTGCTAAATACACAGTTTCCTGCTTCACCCTTCTAAACTCGACCACCCTCTTACTATGTTATATTCTCTCAGGGACAAACTGACATCTTCCGTTGCCCTATGGGGAATTTTCCTTTGAGTAACATATATCTCCATGATTTTATTTTTCTTATCTTAGTTGGATATAATGAAGATGATACATTATGGTTCACATAAACCTACATCCAGATCCATCTATACTAGCATCAAAAAACAGTTCTTTTTGATGTTAGCATCAGTTTTATCTTTTTGTAAGAACCTAACATCTTACTCACTTTATTTAGCCTTTAGTTTTTCAATTGTATGCTTACCACTCAGTTGTTTTATGACAAAATTACTATTTTAATTTAATCCTGACAGATGTTTCGGTATAACTGAAGAAATATTATATGCATCATTCATATTTCTTGATTGCCAATAATCCATGATAATAATAAATATTTAAATATATTAAACCATATTTAAAATATTATTTATGGTTACATACACACATTCCTGTGTAAGTAAAAGCAAATTTCCACAGAAAGATGAAATAGTTCAATTGTGAATGCCAGTGATTATAAAATCTATACAATGTTTATAATATTCCATAACAAAATAATGCATTTTTAAGATATACATGATTAAAACCTAAGATCATTTGAAGGACAAAAATTAAAATTGTCTACTAGTAACATTAAATCTGACAGAATTCCCATTCCTCCAACTACCTAATATTGTAAGGAGAATTCATCACTAATGTGAAAGACAGCAGATAAGGCAAAAACAATCAGCAAGAATAAAAATAATCAAGTTATTTTGAAGGATTTATCTTTAAAATTACTTGTCTTTTTTTTTTTTTAAAGATTTTATTTATTTATTCGAGAGAGAGAGAATGAGAAATAGCATGAGAGGGAAGAGGGTCAGAGGGAGAGGCAGACTCCCTGCTGAGCAGGGAGCCCGACATGGGACTCGATCCCGGGACTCCAGGATCATGACCTGAGCCGAAGGCAGTCGCTTAACCAACTGAGCCACTCAGGCGCCCTAAAATTACTTGTCTTTAAAAGAATCAAAATGTAACATTTTTGAGGGAATGGAGGAATAACTTTAGTTTGGGACTGGCATAATTTGTAAGAAAAAAGATAATAGAAAGTCAAGATATTATGATTCAAAAGTAATGATTAAAAATATTTTTTGTGTGCTTGTTAGCTTTGCAAAAGGCATTTCTTAGCTGACTAGCCACTGTATAGAAATTTGCCCTATAAATGTTCTGTTCTTTATTTAAATGCTAACTTTAGTGAAAGGGTTAAAAAAAAAAGTCAGTTCTACTAATTGAGACATTTAGTTTACTCAGAGATTAGCACTCCAGTTATCTTCAAGCTGTGAGGTATTGTCCTTCAAACTTAAGTGATATCCAAATGCAATGCAATGCAATGATTTTACTGGACTCTGTGTCAATTGGTGTTACATTTGTTTTAATGTTATTTAAAATGTACAAATATAACAGTAGATCAAAGCACTTATATAAATAAACAATAAAACAAAGTATAAATACAAATGATTCTGAGAAATAATTAAATTCAATAACATACATTATTTAATGTGATTTTTTTTTCCTGAAACCAATTCACCAGCTTCTAATATGAAGTTTAAAAATAAAAATAGTAGCATCAAGTTCAGGTGTAGATTTATTCTGACTCTTTATTTTGACTTTAATAAAATTAAGTCAGAAAATGGAAATTAACATAAGTATACTGTGCAAAACATTGTTAACAACTTGAAAATATGTTTGCTTATACAAGATAATTCCAATTTACATTTAGCCAAAACTCTTCTTGTGAGCAACTCTCAAAGGCTAATGTTAACAAGGTT
Organism: Callorhinus ursinus; assembly: GCF_003265705.2. Classification (NCBI taxonomy): domain Eukaryota; kingdom Metazoa; phylum Chordata; class Mammalia; order Carnivora; family Otariidae; genus Callorhinus; species Callorhinus ursinus. Next base: position 42,068,585 of record NW_027397063.1, read on the forward strand.
ATCTTTAAAAACTGTTTCACTCACCTGAAGATAGATTTAGTTTTACGGCTTTATTGAAATCTACATTAAATGTATTTCTAACCCATATTGATAGAATAAGGGGCAAAATATTTATTTTATATTGACCAAAATACTTATTGCCAATGAATTTTCACAGGTTAGTATTAAAGAAATATGACTGACATATTACTTTTGCTAGCAATGTAAATACAGTACTGATGGTGATAGAATTGATTTCTTTGAATTTAATGTATCTATCAGGGTTCAGAATATTTACTCACAAAATATGATGCTTCAGCATATTGAACAATTTAACTGAAGGAATCTGAGAAACATCAGTTATAGAAGGACTCTTTGAAGCCTCCCTTCTTCCCTGAAACAGGTCACAGGACTCTCAAGTACGAGGTGCCTTTCCATATGCAAAGGAGAAAAAAGCACCCATATCCTCAAAGATGGACAGATGCTGAGAGGAATCCCACTGAAGAGGTCTTGCTAACTATTTTGTTACTGAAATAACTACAATCGCATAAAGCATCTTTTGCCCTATGCAAGATGTAAAAATGATGGTAACCAAGCAGCTGAGTAATTCATAAAGATACTGAATAACTCGGGATTTATCCCAATAATTATTATATTTTACAAGCATATAAAATATGCTTATTATTGATAATCATTGGAATACAAATATTTTTTATAAATTCGTGTAGAGAATTCACTAACCTCTGAAAATATGTTTATGTATCCCAGCAGCCCAAAATATCCAATTAGAGAACTATTCCTATGAGGTTAGAGTATACAATGAATTATATTGAATTGTTGACAGCTGAGGTAGAGTGAAGATTAATGGATCTAGAGCACAAGACACCAGTTAAGAAATAAGATTATTTTGAGTTCCGGATAGGGAACAACATAATATCACAGTAGAATCTCTGGAAAATCAGGGGGAAGCATTAGAATTTGGGGCATGTAGAGGATTATAGACCAAGAAAAAAATTAAATAGTGAGAGACGAGGGAAAATTACCACTTAACCTAGGATAGGCCCTGGAGATTAGCCAATTTATCATTACTTGAGCATGGTCCTGAGGAAAAGCAAGGATATAAGTATTTTTTGGAGCTTATTTCTTTACTAAACAGAAACTATAAAATAATTTAAAGAATCAGCAACTCTCAGCATTTGCTCTTTTTTCCTGATAGAATCAAATCTATTTATTCTCTGTAAGACCATAACAATACTTTATAATGATGGAAATCAGCTGAATTATGTAGATTTAATTAAGTATAAGCATAATTAAATAGAAAAAAAGAATCCCTGAAATAGCTTTTAACATCCCAGTTAAAAAGGAAGACAGTATTCGGGTCAATGTTTTAGACTGAAGCTATATAAAGAAACTATTGAGCTTCAAAAGTTATTTGACCATCTGTCTTCCCTTAATCAGGTTCTAACATGATAGGTCATAGGCACGGGGCATAGAAAATAGTGTATCAGGAAGTGTTTCAGAAAGAAGAAAATAATCCTGAATTACAAAAAGCAGAAGTAATTTTATGGCCTTGGGTCACTTGTTTGAAAAAGGTCATAGATTAAAGAAATGAATATGCTTTTTCTCTTCATGAGTGTTTCTTTTTTCTTTTTCATTTTTAAAAATTTAGACTTGCATCTACACTGAAATATTAAAATTTAAATTAAAATTTTCTACACATATTTTGTCATAAATTTGGATGGAGCAATTAGGGTCACAAAATTAGTTGCATTTCCACTACCCTACCAAAATGGAACTTTCTGTTTTACATGTCAGCCAAGAGTTCACAGGACTCAGACAACTCATCTTTTTCAAACCACTGAATAACAATGAAGAAGTTCTTAGCAGGCAACTCTGAGTGGTTGCTAATTAATACTCTTGGACATCTTTTGGCCCTACCTAGGAGTACCTCCTATGTTGCTCTCCTACAAATTATGCAGGAAAATATCTGTATTTCAGTAATACTACAGCTTATATTAACACTCAATAATCTTGCAAACACTAGAACAAGTCTATTCATTTAAGAGTCTCTCAAGCAGCTGAAGAGTTGGTGTTACATCATAGATGAGCCCTACCATTCATTTTTTTTTAAATCTGAATAGGCCAACATGAAATAAAGAAATTGAGTCAATATTTAATAACCTTCCAAAAGAGAAAGCTTCAGACTCAGATGGGTTCACAAGTAAATTTTACCAACAATTAAAGGAAGAACTTATACCAATTCTTTATCTCTTTCAGAAGACAGAAGCTGAGGGCGCCTGGGTGGCTCAGTTGGTTAAGCAACTGCTTTCGGCTCAGGTCATGATCCTGGAGTTCTGGGATCGAGTCCCGCATCGGGCTCCCTGCTCAGCAGGGAGTCTGCTTCTCCCTCTGACCCTCTTCCCTCTCGTGCTCTCTATCTCTCATTCTCTCTCTCTCAAATAAATAAATAAAATCTTTAAAAAAAATTATAAAAAAAAAAAAGAAGACAGAAGCTGAAGGAATACTTCCTAACTTATTCTACGAGGCCAGCACTACCTTAAAAACAAGATGAGACAATGACATTGCAAATACAGAAAACTAAAGACACAAGACCTCTCAAGAACACTGATATAAAAATCCTCAACAAAATATTAACAAATCAAATCCAACAATGTATAAAAAGAATTATACATCACAACCAGGTGGGATTTATCCCAGGTATGCAAGGCTGAGTCATAATTTGAAAAATAATTAACTATAACCATCATATCAGAAGGCAAAAAAAATTGCAGTTATATCAATAGATGAAGAAAAATTATTTGACAAAAATCCAACACCAATTCATAATAGCATTAAAATCAAGGGCTTATTAAGAAAAAGAAGATGCAACACACATAGATACACACACCCACACTGGAATATTACTCAGCCATAAAAAAGAATGAGATCTTGACCTTTGTGACAACAAAGATTGACCTAGTGCTTATCATGCTAAGTAAAGAAGTGAGACAGAGAAAGACAAATACTATACGACTTCACTTATATGTAGAATCTAGAAAACAAACTAATGAAAAAACACAGCAGAAACAGGCCTATAAATACGGAGAACAAACTGGTGGTTGCCAAAGGGAAGGTGGGTAGAGGGATGGGTGAAACAGATGAAAAGAGAGTGGGAGGTAAATCCTTCTAGTTGGGCACCTGGGTGGCTCAGTTGGTTAAGCGACTGCCTTCGGCTCAGGTCATGATCCTGGAGTCCCGGGATCGAGTCCTGCATCGGGCTCCCTGCTCAGCAGGGAGTCTGCTTCTCCCTCTGACCCTCTTCCCTCTCGTGCTCTCTCTCTCTCATTCTCTCTCTCTCTCAAATAAATAAATAAAATCTTAAAAAAAATAAATAAATCCTTCTAGTTATGGAATGAAGAAGTCATGGGGATGAAAGGTACAGCACAGGGAATAGTCTATGGTGCTGTTATAGTTTTGTACAGTGACGGATGGTAGCTATACTTGGGATGAGATAGCATAACATGTAGTTATTGAATCACTATGTTGCACACCTGAAACTAATATAACATTGTGTGTCTACTTCAATAAAAAAAAGGTTTTGTTTCTAAGTTTAGTCATATTAGAAATGTGTCATTGCTTCACACTAACAAGTCAATAGATATGTTAATACATTATAAATACACATACATATACATATATATTGGTATCTATCCAATTAATTTAATGAAAAGTTATCAACTAAGATGTATAAATAAAAAATAGTATTTACAGAGTAGTTATGTAAAGTGGGATAAAATAATAAACAACACAGAATATTCTTTTTTTCCCCACAAATATCACAAGTTCTTTGTAAATGTATTATTCAAAATACGGCAGTAAATCAAAGCAGTAATATGAAGGTTTTGTTTTAAGAAAAATAAATTTAAGTGATTTTATATTAACAAGGAAGTGCCAAACCAATGGAAGTATTTTTTGTGGTTGTGGTAATGTTTCACCTCAGGAGGAGTTAAGATGGCAGGGTAGTAGGAGGGCCTTATGCTTGCCTTGTCCCTCAAACACAGCTAGATAAATATAAAATCATTCTGAACATACAGGAAATCAATCTGTGGACTAAGAGAACAAACTGCACAACTAGAGGGAGAAAAGAGTTCACATCATGGAAGGTAAGAGGTGCGGAGACGTGATTTGGGGAAGAAAAGAATCCCTGGTGCTGTGGAGGGGAAGGAGGCCTGTCAGGGAGAGAGGAGAGAAAGCGAGAGAGACAGCAGGGCACAGGGCATTGCATAAGAAAAACACTTCCCCAAAAACAGTGATGGGGAAAATGGGAGGGACTAATAATCGCAAGCTTTTACAAGCAACAGAGCTCAAAGTCTGAAATTTTAGAAGTCCACGCCATCACCGAGGTGGCGCGTGGTGGGCACAGAGGTGCTCCTGCAGAGAAGGAGGGCAGAGGCCTGGGAGCAGACAGCGTGGTCTGAGGATCCCCTAGGTTGCAATGAGAAAAGCAATTCTCCTTCTTCAAGACCATCTGGGAGAGGTGGTACTGCCTCTCTGGAGAGAAAAGAGCCCATGGGTGCCACTGAGCTGCTGCTCACTAGCATAGAGGCAGAGGCAGCTGCTGAGAGCAATTACCTGGAAGCTGGCTTTTTGTTGTGCTTTACCATAAACTCCAAGCCCCTGCACGTTGATGTGACCGCCCTTCTGGGACAAAACTGCATCAGCCACAATGTGGGGAGACCCGCTCCCAGAGAATCAGCACGGGTCCATGCCACACCAGGTCCCTAAAATTTGGAGTTCTGAAACCCAGCTGGGGTGCCAGAGGAGCACAGGAGCACAGCATTGCCAAATGGGCAGATGGCTCAGACACAGACCAGATAAAGGCAGGGATCTGAGGGAAGCCTGGGACAAATGAGGGGAGATAGTTTACTCGACTGTGAGGGCTTCCTGAACAGTGGAAGCTGCAAATTCCCCTCTCCATCTGATGCCATTGCATGGATGTACTTCAGGGAGCAGCACAGCACCTACAGTAGAGGCTTGAGCCACTTACACAAAGCCCAGCCCCCCTGCACTCTGCAGGTGCCTTTTTACTAGGGCAAATATGCCTGAGAGAGCAGCATTGGGCCCCGCCCTCAGAGGCACAGCACAAAGCCCTCGCACCCACCAAATCTACTGACCACAGAGTGCTGCAAAGCTTCAGCTTTAGGGGAAATATGATCTAGCCTCTTTTAGAAAGCAGAACAAATTTAACTTAGTTAAAATTCACCACACTCTGGCCAAGGTCCAAACACACCCCATTGCAGTCAAAGGGAAACCCTACAGAGGACTGACCTGAGGGAAAGAGCAGCCAAAACACAACAGCAGAGTGCATACAGCTTACACCAGAAATTCCTCCTGAAGGGTCAGGCCCTGGTCAGTATATGACCTCTCCTTAATATAGCCATTACTCTCAGAAGGAAGAAACATAATAGGCTTTCCTAACACCTGGAAGGCAGAGACCTAGATAAAAATGCCAAGATGGAGGAATTCATCCCAAAAGAAAGAACAAGAAGCCACGGCCAGGAATCTATACAAAACAGATATAATATGCTTGAACAAGAATTAAAAAAAAAATCATAAGGATACTAGCTGGGCTTAGAAAAGCATAGAAAACACCAGGAAGTCCCTTACCACAGAGATAAAAGACCTAAAAACTAGTCAGGCCAAAATTAAAAATGCTATAATTGAGTTGCAAAATCCACTGACTGAAATGACCACAAGGATGGAAGAAGAAGAGGAATGAAAAAGTGATATAGAAGATAAAATTATGGAAAACAATGCAGTGGAAAAGAAGAGAGAGAGAAAAATATTGGATCACAAGTGTAGATTTAGGGAACTCAGCCACTCCATAAAGCATAATAACATTCCCATTGCAGGAGTTCCAGGAGAAGAGAGGCAAAAGAGGCAGAAGATATATTTGAGCAAATTATAGCTACAAACTTCCCTAATCTGGGGAAAGAAACAGACATCCAAATTCAGGAGGCACAGAGAACTCCCATCAAAGTCAACAAAAGCTAGCCAACACCAAGACTTACCGTAGTAAAATTTTCAAAATACAGAGATAAATAAAGAATCTTGAAAGCAGCAAGGGAAAAGAAATCCTTAACCTACAAGGGAAGACAAATCAGGTTAGCAGCAGATCTCTCCACAGAAACCTGGCAGGCCAGAAGAGAGTGGCAAGATATATTCAACATGATAAAGGGGAAAAATATGCAGCAAGAATACTCTACATAGCAATGCTGTCATTCAGTATAGAAGGAGACATAAAGAGTTTCCCAGACAAACAAAAACTAAAGGAGTCTGCAACCACTAAGCTAGCCCTGCAAAAAATCTTAAAGGGGAATCTTTGAATGGGAAAGAAAGACCAAAGCAACAAAGACTAGAAAGGAACAGAGAAAACCTGCAGAAACAATGACTTTACACATAATACAATGGCACTAAATTCATATCTATCAATATCACTCTGAATGTAAATGGACTAAGGGCTCTAATCAAAAGACACAGGGTATCAGAATGGATAAAAAAATAAGACCCATCTATATGCTGCCTACAAGAGACTTGTTTTAGACCTAAAGACACCTGCAGATTGAGAATGAGAGGATGGAGACCATTTATCATGCTAATGGACACCAAAAGAAAGCAGAAGTTTAGCCATATGATTACCAAAATAGATTTTAGACCAAAGATTGTAACAAGAAATGAGGAAGGGCACTATATCATAATAAAGGGGTCTATCCAACAAGATCTAACTATTGTAAATATTTATACCCCAACATGGGAACACCCAAATATATAAAACAATATATAAAACAAACATAAAGGAACTCATTGATGACCATACAATAATAGTAGGGGACTTACAACAATGGACAGATCATCTAAGCTGAAAATCAACAAGGAAACAAAGGCTGGGAGTGACACACTGGACCAGATGGACTTAAGAGATATATTCAGAGCATTTCATCCTAAAGCAGCAAAATTCACATTCTTTTTGAGTGCACATGGAACATTCTCCAGAACAGATCACATACTGGGTCACAAATCAGGCCTCAACAAGTACAAAAAGACTGAGATCATACTATGCATATTTTCAAACCATAACACTATGAAACTTAAAGTCAACCAGAACAAAAATTTTGGAAAGACCACAAATACATGGAAGTTAAAGTATATCCTACTAGAGAATGAATAAGTTAAAGGAAGTTAGGAAATTAAGGAAGAAAAAAAATACATGGAAGCAAATGAAAATGAAAACATGAGAGTCCAAAACCTTTGGGATGCAGCAAAAGTGGTCATAAGAGGGAAGTATATAGCAATACAGGCCTACCTCAAGAAGAAAAATCTCAAATACACAACCGAACCTTATACCTAAAGGAGTTAGAAAAGTAACAGCAAATAAAGTCTAAAGTCAGCAGAAAAAGGGAAATAATAAAGATGACAGCAGAAATAAATTATATAAAAACAAACAAACAAACAAACAAAAACAGAATAGATCAATGAAACTAGGAGCTGGTTCTTTGAAAAAAATTAATAAAATTTATAAACCCCTAGCAAGACTTATAAAAAAGAAAAGAAAAAGGACTCAAATAAATAAAATCATGAATAAAAATGGAGACATTACAACCAACAAAACAATTTTAAGAATATTATGAAAAATTATATGCCAAAAAATTGGGAATTCTGGAAGAAATGGATAAATTCCTAGAAACATACAAACTACCAAAACTGAAACAGGAAGAAATTGAATATTTGAACAGACACATAACCAACAAAGAAATTGAATCAGTAATCAAAAGTCTCCCAACAAACAAGTCCAGGGACAGATGGCATCCCAGGGGAATTCTACCAAACATTTAAAGAAGAGTTAATACCTATTTTTCTCACACTGTTCCAAAAAACAGAAATGGAATGAAAACTTCCAAACTCATTCCATGAGGCCAGCATTACCTTGATTCCAAAACCAAACAAAGACCACACTAAAGAATTACAGGCAAATATCCCTGATGAACATAAATGCAAAAATTCTCAACAAAATACTAGCAAATCGAATCCACCAGTATATCAAAAGAATCATTCACCATGCTCAAGTGGGATATATTCCTGAGCTGCAAGAATGGTTCAATATTCCCAAATCAATCAATGTGATATACCACATTAATAAAAGATAAGAACCATATGATCCTCTCAATAGATGCAGAAAAAACATCTGACAAAGTACAGGGTCCATTCTTGATAAAAAACCATCAAGACAGTGGGATTGAGGGAACATATCTCAGCATCGTGAAGGCCATACACTTAAGACTCACAGTGAATATCCTCAATGGGGAAAAACTGAGAGGTTTTTGACTATGGTCAAAAATAACAGGGATGCCCACTCTCACCATTGTTATTTAACATAGTACTGGAAGTTGTAGCCTCAGCAATCAGACAACAAAAAGAAAGAAAATGCAGCCAAATCAGCAAGGAAGAAGTCAATTTTCACTATTTGCAAATGACATGATACTCGGTACAAAACCCGAAAGATTCTGCCAAAAAATCCCTAGAACTTATATATGAATTCAGCAAAGTCACAGGATACAAAATCAACATACAGATATCTGTTGCATTTCTATACACCAAAAATGAAGCAGCACGGAGAAATCAAGGAATCGATCCCGTTTACAATTGCACTAAAAACCATAAGATACCTAGGAACAAACCTAACCAAAGAGGTTTGAAGAGGACACAAAGAAATGGAAAAACATCCCATGCTCATGGATTAGAAGAACAAATAGAGTTACAATGTCTAGAGTACCCAAAGCAATCTACACATTCAGTACAATCCCCATCAAAATGCTACCAGCAATTTTCACAGAGCTAGAACAAAAATCCTAAAATTTGTATGGAACCACGAAAGAACTAAATAGCCAAAGCAATCATCAAAAAGAAAAGCAAAGCTAGAGGAATCACAATTCTGGACTTCAAGCTATATTACAAAGTTGTAGTGATCAAGATAGTATGTTTGTGACATTTTATGTAGTGGCATGGAAACAGACACATAGATTAATGGAACAGAACACCCAAAAATTGACCCACAACTATAGGGTCAACTAATTTTCAACAAAGCAGGAAAGAATATTCAATGGAAACAAGGCAGTCTTTTCAACAAATGGTATGGGGAAAATTGGACAGCAACTTTCAAAAGAATGAAACTGGACCACCTTCTTACACCATACACAAAACAAATTCAAAATGGGGGCGCCTGGGTGGCTCAGTTGGTTAAGCAACTGCCTTCGGCTCAGGTCATGATCCTGGAGTCCCAGGATCGAGTCCCGCATCGGGCTCCCTACTCAGCAGGGAGTCTGCTTCTCCCTCTGACCCTCCCCCCTCTCATGCTCTCTCTCTCTCTCTCATTCTCTCTCTCAAACAAATAAATAAAATCTTTAAAAAAAAAATCAAAATGGATGAAAGACCTAAATGTGACACAGGAAACTATCAAAATCCTGGAGCAACCTCTATGACCTTGGTTGTAGGAATTTCTTACTAGACATGTCTCTGGAGGCAAGGGGAACAAAAGCAAAAATGAACTATTGGGACTTCATCAGGATAAAAAGCTTCTGTACAGCGAAGAAATCAATTAAAACTAAAAGGCAACCTACAAAATGGGAGAAGATATTTGCAAATGACATATCAGATAAAAAGTTAGTAGCTGAAATCTATAAAGAACTTATAAAACTCAACACCCATAAACAAATAATCCAGTTAAGAAATGGGCAGAAGATATGAATAGACATTTTTCCAAAGAAGACATCTAGATGGAGAAAAGAAACTCGAAAAGATTCTCAATCTTACTCATCATCAGGGAAATACAAATCAAAACCACAATGAGATACCACCGCACACCTGTCAGAATGGTTAAAATTTAACAACACAAGTAACAACAGATGTTGACAAGGATGTGAGAAAGGTGAACACTTTGCACTATGGGTGGGAATACAAACTGCGACAGCCACTGTATTAAAGAGTATGGAGGTTCTCAAGTTAAAAATAGAACTAGCCTACACACTCAATTGCACTACTGGGTTATTTACCCAAAGGATACAAAAATACTGATTGGAAGAGACACCTGCAGCCTGATGTTTAAAGCAGCATTATCACCAATAGCCAAATTATGGAATGAGTCCAAATGTTCATGGGCTGATGAATGGATAAAGAAATCTTGGTGTGTGTTTGTGTGTGTGTATGTGTGTGTGTGTGTTCTCTCTCTCTCTCTCTCTCTCTCTCTCTCTCTCTCTATATATATATATATATATATATATATATATATATATATATATACCTCTATATATGCACACACACAATGGAATATTAACCATCAAAAGAATGAAATCTTGCTATTTGTAATGATGTGGATGGAGCTAGAATGTATTATGCTAAGTGAAATGAGCCAGTCAGAGAAAGACAAATAGCATATGATTTCACTTAAATGTGAAATTTAAGAAACAAAACAGATGAACATAGGGGAAGGGGGGGAAAAGAGAGGGAGGCAAACCGTAAGAGAACAAACTCAGGGTTGCTTGTGGGGAGGTGGGTGGGGGATGAGCTAAATGGGTGGTGGGTATTATGGAGGCCACTTGTTGAGATGAGCATTAGTGTTATAGGTAAGTGATGAATCACTATATTCTACTCTTGAAACCAATATTACACTATATGTGAACTAAACAGAATTTAAATCAAAATTTGAAACAAATAAAAAAATGTTTCACTAGGGCATGGGGTTTCTTTTTTTTTCCTAGCTACATGTATTTAATTTACTGGAGAATGTAGTTTAGCAAAATTTTTACATGACAGTCACACAGCTTTTAACATGGTATGGATTTTTTTCAAGTTACTTGTTTTAATCATTAAAAAATGTAAAAATTGAACATCTGAAATGTAAATTTCATTCTTTTTAATTTTTTTTTCATAATGAGAAGTGTACTCTTTAATCCCCATCCCCTATTTCTCCCATTCCCCCATCCACCTCCCCCTTGGTAACCATCAGTTTGTTCTCTATAGTTAAGAATCTAAGAATCTGTTTTTTGGTTTATCTTTGTGTTTTTTTTCCTTTGCTCATTGTTTTGTTTCTTAAATTCTCCTATGACTGAGATCCTATGATATTTGTCTTTCTCTGACTGACTTATTTATTTCGCTTAGCATTATACTCTCTAGCTTATCCATGTTGTTACCAATAACAAGACTTCATTCTTATTGATAGCTGAATAATATTCCACTTTTTTATCCATTTATCTATTGATTGTAAATAATGCTTCAAAAACATACGGGTGCATGTATCTCTTTGAATTAATGTTTTTGTATTTTGGGAGTAAATACCTCCTAGTGTGATTACTGGGTCCTAGGATAGCTCTGGTTTTAAATTTTCAAGGAACGTCCACACTGTTTTCCACAGTGGCTGTATCAGTTTGCATTCCCATCAACAGTGCAAGAGGGTTTCTTTTTTTTCCACATCTTGTCAATACTCATTATTCCTTGTCTTTGATTTTAGCCATTCTGACAAGCGTGAGGTGACATCTCATTATAGTTTTGTTTGAGCATGTGGTTTCCTGAAACAGTTAAGTTGTCTTAGTCAAAATATCTGAATTCAGGAATTTTCATTTTGATCAAAGACAGAAAAGATGGAAAAGGACAAGATCTACATAGACATTACTGTTAGCACAGAGAGGTTATTCCTGCCCACTTCACATAATAAATTGGGAACACAAACCTTAGGTAGGACAGAGGGCAGCCAGTATCATGACAAAGAAAACGTAATTTGTTTGATGTTAATGTAGGTAATTTTTTTCCTATAAACACAACATTTTTAAAAGTAGTTGCCCTCTCTAAAATTCGGAGGTCCCCCTTTAAAATATATGAATATAAGTGGCAATTCAATGATCTATGTAATTAATAATTTTTGTTATTACCTTTTACCCTTTGTTAAATAAATCCCAAAGTAGTCTTGATATAAGAGTAGATAGCTGTATAAAAGTCAGAAATGCCATTGTCTACATTCATCCTCTGAGACTCCAGCTAGTTAAATTTTGTGATCCTAATGATCATTCAATTATACATTTATAAATCACCTACATAAATATGCTGTAGAATTTCACATATATCATAATTTAATGGGAGTGGGATGGACAGGTAAACAATCACTTATAACCAACCACGGATGCTATGAAATTTCTACATATTAGGAGATCGTTGTGTAAAAATAAAATGTTGAAAACAGGAGCGCATTGTCTCTACCTGCAGGGATGCTGCAGGAAAGAAGAGAGAAAGATGACCTGGTCTAATCCCTTTGCAAACACACTAATTACAGCCCTTCTGGTAACCACACACGTGTGGTTCTCCCATTACACTGGTAACGGGAGAATCCTTAAATTTGAAATCCTTTTCCAAGACGTGCCTAGCCTGTTCAGGACTGCTTGTGGAAAATAAACATGGTATTTTAGGATCTACTGGGAAACTCCTTGAGAAATGTAATATAAACTATGCAATTACTAAAGTATAACTTATAGATGTTTCATGAACAAAGCAGTTCCCTTTTGTGTAAGTGATGACCTACATGCATCACTTAGGGATCACAGATGTTAAAACCAAACCAGAAAACATCCTAATACACCAAGAAACAATCTGGGGAGCCTGTGGGAAGTCCTACACTTCTCCACGCTTCTTCAACTATGTTTCAAATTTACTGTTACTTTGAAATTTTGAAATTATTAATAAACCTTAGTATTGGTTAAGAGTTCCAATTTTTGTGAGATTTAACCATCTCAAGTTGTGATTTATCTGGGGTTGGTAATCTGGTTTGAAGGAGAGGATTATAAGATTTGTTTTGAAGCTGCTTGAACAAAGCAATTACTCTGTATTTACATAGACTGCATATTCTGAGGTATTGTAATGAATGGATTAATGGGGATTACAGAACTTAATACTCTAAATCCATCTACTTCTTGGCACTGTCACTGTAGTGTAAATAGTATACCTGCCTAAGAGATAAGAAAACCTTATGTGTAATAGGTACATATCAGTTACTTGGGAAAAAGAGATGAGACTACATTGTCACTTTTCATTTCCTGTGCCATTTTTATTAGTTTACGAGGTCACTAGGTGGGCCAGTAAAGAATATTCAACAAACAAATGACATATATGGATTTACATTTTAGATAAATATATTCTGCACTTGACAGAGAGAACCAATCGGAGAAGGACATAAGCAGAGGCCAGGAGAACAGCTGGTAGGGTTGGGGGTGGAGGACTGTAGTTACTGAGGGGGTAACTTACACAGGATTTATATACAGACAACAGTGGGAGGTGCTGAGATAACATGGCAGATTGGCAAACCGTCGCATGTCAGGATTATGGATAAGGGCAAGGTTCAGGATGAATGTTATTTGTCTTCCATAAGTAATATCTGTAGACAAGGGAGAAAGGAGTTTTAAGAAGAGTTTTAGAATACCACAGTTTGTTTTCTTTTTCTTTCTTTCTCTTTCCTTTTTTTTTTTTAATTTTACTTTTTTCATATAATCCATTGGTATAGAGAATGGGGGGGGGGAGGGTGTTAGAATATCTATCCTGTGGAGCTAGTCTTTGTGAATGCCTCCTAAGTATTAATAGGGACATGACCGGTTGCCATCAAATTTCTCTTTGGCTGCAAAGAAGATGTTATCAATAGCCAAACTCTTCTCTGAGCTTTTCTAAAGCTGTATCAATCACTTAATCTCTTGGCAAGTGCCTAAAATTGCAAGCATGTGGGAGAGACTGAAGCATAAGGAAAGGACACATCATCCTGAAGAGCCAGAGGAAATTCATATTAAGAATACAGTTTCAAAAGGCAGAAAACTTAGTATAAATAAAATGTTGGGGGAAACAGGGAGGGTCCACCAGAGCTTCCATAACTTAATATTCTTTGAAAGCATAAACAGTAGTAGCAAAGGGCAGACCACCCCCCGCTCTAGCCCAGTGGAAAGAGGAGTGCACACACAGAGAGCTGGGCTCTTGGAGCTCTTCTCCCTCAGGAACAACATGCTGGGGGTGGGGAACAAGGTAACGCTGATGCAGAGGGAAAAAAGAAAAAAAAGGTCATTTTTCTTGGCAGTGAATGAGGATAAGTTGAGGCCACATTGCCACTGCGTACCCCCAGTGTGTGTCTGGGCCAGTCTGGGGATCCTCTGTTCACTCCCTGAATTTGTGCACAGAGATGAGGGTACTCCAGCACTTCACGGGTTGCGGTCAGTTTTGTTAATAAATTGGTCCCTGAGGTCAACCGGTAGGATCAGGGATAGGAGGCTGAAGCATGAGGTGGGGACCCCGACATTCATGGCCTCACACCACTGTGCTGCCTGGCGAGTTACCTGGTTGGGAAGAGATGCCCTCTACCACCGACTTGCTGGGTGACGTGGACCAGCTTCCTTCCTCCTGCCTGGGCCCCCTCTCCTCACTGTGAAGGTCTTGGCCCGGCCCAACTGAGGATGAGGCCCTCCGCGGCAGGCGGTGACAACGCAGTCCTCCAGCAAAAGGGCCATCTTGCACTCCAGGGCCTCCAGCAGCGGCACCTCAGGGATACACAGCGCTGGGTATGGTGTAGGTGAGGACCCAGGCTGGGGTCAGCGGGCCGCGGAGCACTGGGCCTCCTGGCATGTCATCCCTGTGCACGCCTCCACAGCTGCCCAGGCTAGTGTCGCCCAGGCCAACACTGAAGGGAGCATCTTCCTCAGCAGCCCGCTGCGTTCGGGGCTCTGTGGGAGCACAAGAGCGGGCGGCGGGGAGCCAGGGCGGGAGGCACCTGCGGGCATGCGCAGTGCGCTGGGAGCGTGGCCCCCAGGACAACGCACGGGGCTGCGCCGCAGCAGAGAGCTCCTCCTCCGTGAGCTCTCACCCGCCCCGCGTCCTGGCTCGCGGGAGCTGACTCGGTAAGTGGTGGAGCCGCTTGGGCAGAGCGGAGAGCAGCCAAGCCTCAATCGATAGCTCTAAGCCCTTCCTCCTCCTGTCCATTCCATTCTCATCACCTGTGGCTGCCGCCGCCCACTAGGTCCTCAAGAAGTAGAGAGCCAAGGCCACAGCCTTGACTCAGGACCACTGGCTATGGTGCAGGTCACCACTCGGCCCTTGGAGAAGGGTCACATGGTGACCAGGTCATCTTTGCCACTTGTCACCATGTAGCAGCTGTCAGGGCTTCAGAACATGCAAAGCAGGCCCTCCAAAGTAGCTCTTTCTGAGTGCGCACGGGAGCGGGAGGTGAGCGTGGAAGGAGCTCTGGAGCGCCTGGGTGTCTCAGTCGTTAAGCGTCTGCCTTTGGCTTAGGTCATGATCCCAGGGTCCTGGGATCGAGCCCCGCATCGGGCTTCCTGCTCCGCTGGAAACCTGCTTCTCCCTCTCCCTCTCCCCCTGCTTATGTTCCCTCTCTCTCTGTGTCTCTGTGTCAAATAAATAAAATCTTAAAAAAAAAAAGAATTATTGTGTCAGATATTTATTTTTAGCTATGAATAATAGTGAAAAATGTAGTATTAGTTAGTTCAAAGCTGAGCACATTGTCCCCAAACTAAATATAGAATTCTGTTAGTTAGGAAGGAAAGAAGATCAAATAATGAATCTGTAATTGTCAGTGTGTGTGCACACATACACACATACACACAAACACAAAGGTTTGAGTAGAATATACTCTATTAACTCTAACATAACCTGTTCGCTGCCACTAATATAGCATACGTAACAGTCCTCGATCGTCTCTATTCTTCACTGTTCATCCTTTTGCCTAACACATTGCCTAGAAAATGGGGTTATTTAAAAAATATATGTTTGTGTTTAATGTGTGTATTTTTATATGAATAAACTGAGCAGATTAGCTTTGAAACTGGCAAGCATATGATATCAGAGGACTGACTGACTACCAGAATTCTCTGATGGTGACTGTCAACTAGAAACTTTTAAATAAGACCAAGTGGAGATTCTGTTGAGACCAGAGCAAAAAGTAGAGTCTGTATTTTTTTAAGCAAACTTATATAGCATTATTTTGTACTCTTTATCAGAAAAGCAATACATATGAAAGGTTACTGCCACTGCCTGAATTTTTGTGTTTGCTTTTAAATTCGGTGGAAAAAAAAAAACAAGAATGTTAAGAATGAGTCAATTCATATGAAACTCACACTAAAAGTCAGCAATATTCCAGGATAATGAATGTAGCATGCCAGAGCACAAGAAAAATGAGTATAAATAAAGAATTCATTTCAGGGATTTGAGTATTAATGTATGTTTTGTGCTTTTCAGGTTTGTTTCATTGAATGAATTCACAAAATAATAAACTTTCTTATAAACCGATTAGAAAAAACTGAGGAAGTATTCTTTTTCTGATCAGTTTATGAGCAATTGACAACAAAGGCAAAGAGAAATATCAAGTTGTGTGTGTGTATGTGGCAACTGATAATAGAAGCTATATATTTAATCCTCCCAACAAACCAATAAGAAACTATTAGTATCCTGATTTCACAGATGAGGGAACTGAAGCTCAGAATTTAGTAACTTCAAGTACATACGCTGAAAATGGAACCTCTAGAATGTGTACTCAGGAATACTTCACTCCAAAACCTTTTTGTGATATAGGACCCATTCTACCTACAATTTTCATCCAAATGTTTGTTCCAAGGAATTTGTTGTTGCGGAATAAATGGCCTTGATATAATTTCCTGCCTTGGCTACTCACTGGGCAGCCACATTCTTTAATAAGATCATGTACTGGTTAAAATGCGCTTCTTAAGAATTTTCCAAAGTACTTATACAAAAGTTTTATATTAGAAATTTAAGTTTGTTGTATATCTGAATGTGTCTTAGTTTGACTCAGCCATGACCCTAATAATTTAGCAGCTTTTTTGTTCTTTTATGCTGTCATTTGGCCCTCGAACTTTGCTATTGAAAAATCATGTTCTTTTCTATCCTTTTTCAATTTCTCCTTATACAGCAGTTATTTACATCTATCTATCTACCTATCTACCATTTCTATGTTTATATCTATATGTGTGTTTACCTGTGTGTGGGTGTGAGTGTATGTGTGTGTGTGTTTCTCACTAGTCTTTCCCTACATATCGTTTGATTGTAACTTTCTGAAGCTGCAACATTCAGAGTTCAATAGGGCATTCCATAATTTTAATAGTCTTTTTTTTTCTGGAAGCCTGTACCTCCCATTCCCCTTTACCCATTTTGCCCCCCACCCCACAATCACCACTTTGTTCTCTGCATTTATAGGTCTGTTTCTGCTTTGTTCATTTGTGTCCTTGGATCAGACACAAAAGAATTTATTCCTCAGAGTATCAGCATTTTAAACAGTTTACGAACCTCAGTTCCCACAGAGTAGCTCAAATCTATCCAAATGACACCTGTACACATAGTGGCTGTGTTATAAGGAAGAAACCTTGAGCTTAAGAAACTTGGATTTTTTATAATGGGCAGCCAGTATGCCTACACTTTTCACCAGATGTAAATATTATCTTAATTAAACTGAACAGTAAATGAGGCTGCACTTTACTTCAGAAGGTGGCATCTTTATCTTCCCAACCTGTAAGCAAACCTTCCCTTTGCTTCAGAGAGATTCTGTTTTTGAAAACTATACAAAATAAAATAAAATACATAAAATAAAATCTTCAAAACAATACCAAAAGAAAGAGCAGTTAATGCTTTGTTCATAAGACATGTGGAAACCTAAGAGAGATGGAAAATCATCTCCCAATAATCTGCATCTTACCTTCCCAAACAAGGCCTGCTCTTTTCCGAATGTAATTTGCTGTTTTGATGTATATATTATCTTATCACTCTTTAAGTATTGGTTAAAGTAGTTTACAAAGATATTCATATTGTTTAATCCTACTTTCCCAAAGTTCAACAGGTCACAAGATAACATGATTGAGGGGCAAATATATGAGGTAAAACAATAAAGAACAAAAAACAATAGACAAAAATTTCAAGGTATATGTACCTACTGAGGAGTGGGAAGTATAGAGTCGGGAATTAATTCACAGAAGTCCTGCCTGGGATTATAATAGTCTATACTTAAGCTGGGTACTGAGAGATATTTTCTCCTGACAAATGTTAGAAATTGTATTTTATACATACTTACCAGTATTCAATAAAAGCAATCAAATTACTATTTTAAAAGATTTGAAATCTTTACAGTACTACAATCTAAAGACTATTTTTTTCTAAGAAGTACAGTATATGGGTTGAATTTGTTTGCATACTGTGGTCTTAACTCTATTCATTGTTCACATACTACACTGCCAACACTGAATTTGGGTTTTTCCAAATTCAAGCTATTGATGGTAAAAGGAGGTAGTAGAAGAGCTGCCTAATTGGTAAACCTTTCGTGTATCCATGGAGTTGCTGATAAAATTTGTGGCTGTGAGGAATCCCATGTGAGGGAAACTGCTGCATACATCATTACCAAATTATAAAACCAATACAAATAATTTCCCCCTGATCAGGAACCAAGGCATGTTGTAGACAAAGTGGGACAAGGTTTTAGTAAAGGCGTACCTCTAATTAGGTTAATTTTATTGGGAAATAATTTAGTTTTCTGTCTCCAAATTACCATGCTATGAAATTACAGAAATAAACCTAAGTCTGTGAAACTAAAACATTCCAGGATTATATGATCGTTCCTCTGAAAGACTGCATATTTCCTGCAATGTAAAATAATAAATGTTAGCACAAATTTTTAAGAGTAAATTATACTCTTTTGTGACAGGTTTGTAAGTTTTTGCCAACTTACCAACTTATCTTAATAAGTCTGTTTAAAGGTAAAATTACATAAAAGCAAATTTCATTAACAATTCTGCATTAATTTCATTCTAAAAATACCAAAAATATGTTACCATTTTTCTTATTTTGTATTATGTCAATTCCATTTGTTGTTTATGTATGAATTCCCTCTTGTTTTCAGGAAACACTATGCAGCTTAGTGATCTCCTTAAGCATCCAGACATTCCTGGTGCAGTTAAGAAATGGATTAGAGGGGCGCCTGGGTGGCTCAGTCAGTTAAGCATCTGCCTTCGGCTTAGGTCATGATCCTGGGGTCCTGGGATCGAGCCCCGCAGTGGGCTCCCTGCTCTGCTTCTTTCTCTCTCTCTCTCAAATAAATAGATAAAATCTTTAAAATAAAAAAAGAAATGGATTAAAGTCCCATTATAGTGCTTTATGACAATTTTTATGAGACTCAATGCACCATATTCATATTAGAGTCATACTAAAAGTAGCATAGTACTTGAAATTATTGTTAAAGTAGTGTGAAAAATTTAATATAGGTATTGTAACATGTTCTAGAGGAAACTGTCAGTGTTCTCCTTTTTTAGATGTGTGACTGAGTTAGTTATTTAAAAGCTTTGGGTCTCAATTTCTGGCCTTAAGAAAGGGACTCAAAGAAATAGCATTATAGGGTTGTTTTGAATATTCAGGAGAATGTATGCACATTAAAACATGTCACATAGTGTCTGTAAAATGTAGATTTCAGTAATCAGTGGATAGTATCATGTTTCTTTTACATTTCAAAAATTGCAAATAACTGAGAAAAATTAAGGTAGGAGAGGATGAGATCGCAAGTGTGTGTGTGTGTGTGTGTGTGTGTGTGTGTGATCCTAAAGGACTAAAAAAATTTTGAAGAAAAGTTTAAGAGCAATAAAATTATGGAAAAAAGTCTGTACAATGGCTAAGGGACCTTGTCTTCAGCACCTTTTAATTGGAGCATATTCTGCACATTTTGGATTTAATATTGAAAGCAACCAATGCACTTGAGTGCACTGATGATGTAAAAGATACTGGTTTTGAATTCTATATTTGATTGATTAGATTTACTACCCTCTTACATTTTAACTTACCTAAACAAAAGTTATTTAAGGGAAAAAGTCATCATGTATAGATAATATACTGGGGTATCTGCTATGGAGCATTTAATATCATCATTGCCCCACATTCTTAGTATTTGAGAGGCAAGCACGTCAAGGCCAGCAAGAATGTAGGATTTTGCAAATTTGGTAAATGAATTTGGTTGCTTAATATGTTTATGTTTGAATTACATGGACTTTATATATTTCATTTGTTAGGCAAATATATTTTTCTATTTTATTTTTTGTGTGAACCATAGTTGTAAAACATTTTTTTGTACATTCACAGAAAAGAAAAATTCAGGAGAAACAACAACAACAAAAATCATAACCTTATATTTTGTTATAATTAAGCATTGTTTACTCACCATATTTACCACAGTTAGCAAGCATTTAAATGTTTAGCAAGGGGGAAAAGTCATTATCCAAACAGACTTGGTTCAAATCTTAATGATTATGCCATTCAAAGTCCATTAAATATACCATGGACTAATTAATTGTCTATAAAGTTAAATGTTGAATTGCAGCTTGTATTTAATTGTGTGAAAAAAATTCAGACCCAAAACAATTTTTAATAAAGCAGTTTTTAACAATGACCCATGTCATAATTAAAATTAAGATTAGTTAGATCTTGACATTGTTAGTTATATTTCTAATAATTTATTTTATCAGAATTTAATTCATATCAATGTTCTATTAATGTGAAGATAAACCTACTGAGAAGACAAATATTTACCAACCTACTATATTCTAATATGACCTTGATATCACCTGTCCATAAGCTGACACATCAAAAGGTCTGGGGAAAAATGAGGAACAAAGCGGCAAATTATTAATTTAAGGCTCTACATTTTGAGACCTGGAACTAGCAAGGAAGTCTGAGGACTGATTATGGTTCTCATTAGCTGGGTGGTCTTGGGCAATATAAATAAACTTTTTAAGCGTGAGTTACTTCTTCAGTGAAATGAACATAATAGTTCAACTCTAAGCATATGGGGAGGATCAAAGACTTAATATTTGCAAAGCATTTAGAACATTAGGCATCATAAACACTCAATAAATGCAATTTTCTAAAACTCACATACTTGCAACTTTCTCAGACTCTCTAAATTATATCACCTTCATTTTCCCTTGACAAAAGACAAGAGGCACAGATTAAAGGACTACCTCTAAAACTTTAATGAGGATCTCATTAGAGATGCAGATTCTGATACATTTTGACTGGGGTGGGATCTGAGTTTTTTTTCATTTTTAACAAACTTACTGGTGATGCTGATGCTCTGGTCCTAGGACCACACTTTGAGGAGCAAGGCATTCAAGTTTTCCCTGTTTTAAAAAGTGTAGTAATCACAGGAAGCCCCACAGATCATAGGCAAACACCACCATCTCCTCCAAAATCATCCATTTGAAGGATGCTTAGAGATTATGGAAAGTGTAAAGAGTTGTAGAAAGCAAAAGGCTCACCTGCGCTTTGTCCCTTGTTCCAGATGACTCCTTTTAGGATTGCTGTGGGGATGGTAATCTAAGAGCTGCTCTCTCTGGATGAACGGTAGTGCATCATTTGGCAAAGAGTTTTACTACATTTCCCCCCATGCTGTGTAGGCATGCCAAAATAAGGAAAATAAAACCACTCTGAAATGACAAAGTCTGGCTTACTTATAGAAAATGTTTTAGATTGTATTTTAGCCTTTCAAAACCTTTTTTTTAGAACAACCTCGTTAAAAAAAAATCATACCCATATCTGGGGGTTGTCAATTGTTTCATTATAGACAATATCATTCTACATAGGACAATAAAATACATTTCCTAGCATATAAATTCAATTATGTTTATTTACTTTGCATATGAATAGACATAATTTGATTCTAGGTAGAAAAAAATTAAAATTTGCCTCTTCCAGGGAAGATATTAACAATATTTGGTTTAAAATGTTTTTTTGTTGTTGTTGCTATTTTTATTTTTCTATTTTATTTTATTTTTTATTGGACAGAGAGCACAAGCACAGGGATTGGCAGGCAGAGGGAGAAGAAGGCTCCCTGCTGAGCAAGGAGCCCGAGGTGGCACTGGATCCCAGGACCTTGGGTTCATGACCTGAGCCAAAGGCAGGTGCTTAACTGACTGAGCTACTCAGGCACCCCTTAAAATGTGTTAAAATGTTATTTTTTAAGATTTTTTTTTATTTGACAGAGACACAGAAAGAGAGGGAACACAAGCAGGGGGAGTGGGGGAGGGAGAAGCAGACTTCCCACTGAGCAGGGAGCCCGCGATGCGGGGCTTGATCCCCGGACCCTGAGACCAGGACCTGAGCTGAAAGCAGACGCTTAAAAAAGTATTCTTTCCTGTGCTGTTTGTGTAATCAGATTCCTAGAACCTTGGAGTTAGGTGTAGGCTGAGGAGTTAAACCTTCCCATTCACCTCCCTTCTCCAAAGGAATAGTACAAAGACATACACAGAACAAAACATGAAGAAGCTCAGGGATTGGGCTGTTGTTTCACTTTTATCCAGTATGTGTAGAGCTTTCCTTTTCATTTACTTCAGAAGAAAAACTAAAACTAAAAAAGGGGTCAGAAATACAAAGAAACATTTCGTAAGATTTTACTGTCAATCATAGAATTCTCCCTTCACACTGCAGAGGACTCTCCACTGCCACTATCTTTGGTTAGCTGTCCCACTAACATATAAGCTTTATGTCCAATGACAGATTATTCAGAGACAAGATAGTAGCCTAGCAACCAATATTTGTTGAATGAATAAATGTTCATTCAGGGATGAGATGCTCACTACATCATAGGGAGGCCCAATAACACTGGAATAAACAAAACCTTCAATACATTTATTTATGGGAAATTCTTACACTGAAGTGAAATCATTTATTTGTAATATCCTCTCGATGGTTTTAGAATTTATAAAATATTTTTCCCAAATAAAAGTCACTTAAAAATTTATCACATCTTACCACTTTTCTCATGATCTATATATTCATAATTTTTCTTCATCATATGGCTTAGCATGAAGATACAATTCTCTGTAGACATCCCAACTTTATATGGTCCTGTACCAAATTTAAACATTTCTTACTCTCCATCTAGTCAGGCTATTTTTTTTTTATTTAATCTTTTTCTATGTTATCTACTTAGCTTCTAGCCATAATTATGTGGAATTTTTGGACTAAATGGAATCTCTTACCTTGAACTTCATAGAAATTGTCCTGCTTTTATTTTGCTTTATTTTCAGACCAATGATAAGCTTGTGAATATTGCATTTATAATGGATCATATGACTTTGCCCTATAAGTCCTATCCATATATATTATGAGCATGGTTGTGAATGCTGTATCTATACTGTTCAATATGTAAAATGAGTTTTATTATTTCATTCAAGTCATTGCCAGTATTTTGAGCTCTTTAAGTAGAAGATCATATAGCCCTGTATCTGAAATTTATTCTAATAATATTTATGTTTTCTATTAATTACAGCATTCCCTTAAAAAAATTGAATGTGCGCCTGGGTGGCTCAATCGTTAAGTGTCTGCCTTCGGCTCAGGTCATGATCCCGGGGTCCTGGGATCTAGCCCTGCATCCGGCTCCCTGCTCCGCGGAAAGCCTGCTTCCCCCTCTCCCATTCCCCCTGCTTGTGTTCCCTCTCTCGCTGTGTCTCTCTCTGTCAAATAAATAAAATCTTAAAAAAAAAATTGAATGTGCCAAATGTAGTATAATACTATGAGAACCCTAAAATGACTAGACTGTTATTTCTTAAGTCTCTTATTAACTTTTCACACACACAAAATCCTCTACTTTCCTATACTTTTTTGTAGTGCTGATTGATTGTACTGAATTATGCACACATTCTATGTAGATGTATCTAGTGTTCAACTGCAAAACAGATGCAGGACAAGACTACCATCCCCAACTCTAAAACCAAGAAATTTATGCTTTATAAGGCTGACTTAATATCCACAAGTGTAGCTCCATTAGTATTACGGTATAACCAACTGTAATAAATAGCTAGAAACAATGCTTAACACAGGTTATCTATCCTTATAGATAGCTATAAGACTAATAATCTTAAATTAATCATCATCATGATCATCATCATCCCGATCAGGACTATGATGGTTATGAGTTGGTCATTTAGTTATGACTATCATCTTTCATCTTAATTCATAATGGTGTAACTATCTGTTCTATAAAAGACAAGGAGAAGCTGACCTCCATTGTCTTTTTTACCAGAGAATGTCTAATGACCCACATGCATTGCAGGGACATAATTGTAGGAGAATAATTCAATATTTGACAGTTTCCAGAGCATATTTGTTGGCCTTCTAGTCTCCCCCTCCCCACACTGTCTTATCATAAAAAATCCCTTCATTTTCTTTCTATAACTAGTGTAGAATTTCAGTGAAACCCCAATGTCCATATTGTTATTGCTGTACTTTCTTCTAAAAGGGACCATTTTATGATATATTCATAATTTTGACATTGGAATCAGTGGTTGTGAATGCTGTATCTATACTGTTCAATATGTAAAATCAATAGAGAGAGAAAAAATCAGTGAAAAGTTGAACATATCAATGTCCAACCTTAAATATTTATGCCAATTTCCAACAATTTCTACTTTTATAACAGGACATATTTTCTCTCTATCTCCTACTCCTTGGATTTCTTTGTTTATTTTCTAAACTCAATGACCAATTTATTTCCATTTGTATAAATTTAGTCCTATTTATCATTGTTAAATATGAATGAGAGATCTTTCCCCACTAAATATTAAAACACAATAGAATTAAAATAATTAAAATAATTACAATGATCATATTCTCATAAATGTTGTAGCATAATTCATAGTAAAGAATAGAATCTATAACTGTTTACTCTAATGAAAACCATCTCATAAATAAGGAACAAGTAAAAATTATTTAACAAAGGTGATGGAACAAAAGATTTTATGGAAAAATTAAATTTAGATATAACATGCACCAAAAACAATTATATCTGGAGTCAGAATATAAATTTAAAAGCATTTGATAAATAAAATACAACTTACTACCTAATAATATTTATGAAAACTTTTTTGAAGTTTGTCTTCAAAAGAAATATTATATATCAGATATTAAAAGTTATAAAAATAAGATAATTAAAACCATTTTATTTAACCTGCAGCTTAGGAATTAATATATTAAAATATTGAAGCTTTCCTTTTATTCCTTACCAAATAAAATACATATATTACCTACATCCTTCTTTAGCAATCACTGCTGTCTATTTTATGTAACACAGTCCTATTTCCTAAACATGGCACACAGATTTAAATATATTTAATATTTATAATTTTAAATAATGTTTCATATATTCTTTTATAATTTGCTTGGTTTTGATCAACAGCATGTTCAAGAGAGATTTATTCTGCTTGTTCACCTAGTTTTATAGTGTGAAAATCCATTGAAGGATTATGGTAAAATCAATTTATGCATCAATATATTGATAGATATTTAGGATATTACCAATATTTTAACTTTTAAACAAATGCTACTTTCCCCATTGGCATTAAGGATAATAAAAGATTACTATGTTGTGATGAGCACCAGATGTTGTATGGAAGTGCTGAATCACTATATTGTACACCTGAAGCTAATATTAACACTATATGTTAACTAACTGGAATTTAAATAAAATCTTAAAAAAATTATTATTATAAACAAGTCTATGTCCCCGAATTTGGTAACATAGATAAAATGGATCAATTCTTTGAAAGACACAATCTGCCAAACTCACACAAGAATAAATAAGTAAACTTACACCAATGAGACACCGCTACACACCTATTAGAATGGCAAAATCTAAAACACTGACAACATTAACTGCTTATGGAGATGTGGAATAACACGATCCCCCACTCATTGCTGGTGGGAATGCAAAATGGTACAGTCACTTTAGAGGACAATTTGACAGTTTCTTACAAAACTAAATGTATTCTGATCATCTGATCCAGCAGTTGCCCTCTTTGTTATTTACCCAAGTGAAGTGAAAACTTTGTCTACACAAATACCTGCACAAGAGTACTTATAGCTTTATAGCAGGTTTTAAAACTTGGAAGCAACCAAGATGTCCTTTAGTAGATGAATGAATAAATAAACCCTGGTACATCTAGACCCTAGAATAATACTCAGCACTAAAAAGAAATGAGTTAGCAAGCCATGGAAAGATGCAAAGGAATCTTAAATACATATTACAAGTAAGGAAAACAAACTGAAGAGACTACATATGTTGCATGATTCCAACTATATGACATTTTGGAAAAGGCAAACCTATGGAGTGAGTAAGGTGTTGGTGGGAGGGGGGATGAATTGGCAGAGCACAGAAGATTTTTAGGGCAGTGAAACTATTATTGATTTTATAATGGTTGATAAATGTATCATACATTTTTCAAAATGCATAGAATGAATGTACAACACCAAGATTGAGTCCTGATATAAACTATGGCCTTTGAGTGATAATGATGTGTCCATGTAGGCTCACAGGTTGTAAAAAAGATGTACTCTGTTGGAGGATATTAATACTGGGGTAGGCTGTGTGTGTATTTGGGGAAGAGGTATGTGGGAACTCTGTATTTTCAACTTAAATTTTCTGTGAACCTAATATAGCTCTAACAAATAAAGTCTTTTTATTTTTATCTACCTTCCATTAGATCTTGCAAGATTAAAAGATAAAATAGAGAGCCATCTGAATTTCTGACCTATAAAGAATGCTTAATACGTCTTGTTTACCTTAAAAAGTGTTACTCTGAACATCTTTCTACAACATGAATATTTGTATAATTATAGTAATGACAGTGGAAATAAATATATATTTCTGTGGAATTACTTGGTAGTACTCTATGCACATACTATACATCATCAACTTTACTAAATATGACCAAATTGTTTTTCAAAACATCTTTACCCTTCAGGAGTATAGAGATCCATTGCTTGTATCATTGCAAACACTGGGTATTATGAGAAATTAAATATTTCCAGTTAAGAAAAAAATATTCAGTCTCTTAATAGTTAAAAAGAAAAAGAGCAAACTGGAAAGAATATTAATAGAGAATTCATAAAGGAAAAATACCAATTGCCAATACAGATTAAGAAAAATGTTCAATATAACTAGCAATAAAGAAAATGTTCATAAAAATGTTAGGTATTAACTCACGGGCATAAACAAACAAATAAATTAAGCAAAACAAACAACCTGAAACTCTGAAATTTTACTCCTAGATGTTTTCACAGAAAAATGCTTCTAATGTATAGAATGATATGTACAGAATGTTTATTACCGTACTTTTTGTTGAAGTGAAATACTAGAAAAAATTTAAATGTCCATCTATAAATTGTTCATCTATAAGAAAGTCAAATAGTGATATTTTTATATGATGGACAGCTACACAGCAGTGAAAATAATGAACTAGAATTGCATGCATCCATACACATATATCCTGAAAAAAATCCACTGAAAGAATCATTATGTAACAATATATGCATAATAAACTATCATATATATATATAATATTATAAAAGTTGCAAAACTCTACTCTTGTAACAACATACTAAGGTTACATTAAAAGATTGTGAGAATTTTCATCACCAAATTTTTTTAATGATTCCTTTCTGAGAGCGAAGGTGGAAGACTAGGGTTGTATAGGTCTGCATATGAGGCTTCAATTTAGAGTTGATTTTTTTAAGAACACTGCCACTACCCAAAATAGTAAACATTTTGTAAAGCAATATGGCAGCCGTGAAAATGCACCTGTCATCTCCTGCTGCCTCAGCTGCTGCAATCTGAAATCCATCAGTGAGCTTGTGCTAATGTGGCATTTCCTACAGGATGCTCCCACCAATGACTGAGCATAATAAGGAAGAGTAAAGCAGATTTATACTTGAGAGATGTGCCACTTATGTTTTAGGTGACTTTGCCTCCAGGAATCCCTGTCAAACTTTTGAAAATTTAGAAAGGCTTTGTAGTCTAAGGCATTTCTCCTTCCTTCCCTCCCTCCCTTCCTTCTTTCCCTCCCTTTCTCTTACACTGCATTCAAACTACATCATCGTCCAATGGCACTCCTAATATCCTCTTACTTGCTCCACATGTTCCTCAAATTGTTTTCTCCAGTAAATCTCTATGGGTTCAGGGACACCTGGGTGGCTCAGATGGTTAAGCTTCTGCCTTCCACTCAAGTCATGATCCCAGGGTCCTAGGATGGAGCCCCACATCCGGCTCCCTGCTCAGGGGGAAGCCTGCTTCTCCCTCTCCCTCTGCCTGCTGCTTCCCCTGACACTCTCTCTCTGTCAAAATAAATAAATAAATAAATAAAATAAAATCTTTAAAAAAAAATCTCTATGGGTCCAATCCCATCTTGACATTCTTCTCAAAGGATCTAGATTAACACAAGCAAATTATGTCCAACCATTCAGATTAATCTCCAAACTGGGTACACTGGTAAAACACATTCATTATATGAAATATTCATAATTTTAAAATTTAATTCGAGTACTTGTATTGTGGGTAATTTATATTTTCTTCCTTATAATTTTTTCTATTTTCCAAACTTTTAAAATTATGCAATGATTGCTTTGTGATCTGGAAAGAATACATAAAAAAGACTTCATCGATCAAACAAACCAAGATAAAAATGAAGCAGAACCTTATCTTTATCCTATTGTTATTTGCTAAAATTTTACAACGTGACATGAATATTTAATATTTCTGTCCTGAAATTTAACACTCATGTGCTCTTTCCACATATATACTACATATCTGCTGAAAGTGAACATTTATTCCATGAATTAGAAATTTGAGGCTGGGGGCCCCTGGGTGGCTCGGTCAGTTAAGTGTCTGACTCTTGATTTTGGCTCAGGTCATGACCTAAGCATCTTGAAATCAAGTCCTGTGTCAGGCTCCATGCTCAGTGGGGAGTCTGATGAAAATTCTCTCTCTCCCTCTCCCTCTTCCTCTGCCCCTCCCCCCTAAACTAAATAACTCTTAAAAAAAGAAATTTGATGCAGAATCACCTCTGTCTGCTGATATTAAAAAATACTTTCAAATATGTATACATGTGTACATACAGTTCTCTCACCTTCAGTAAGAAAAGGAATATAGACACATTGTTCCTCTTCTCTTATAGAGATATAAACCTTCCCTTTAGTAATTTCTTTCCTTAAGCAAGCTTTACTTTACTGTTCATGTTAGCCACAATTTCCCCATTTCCTTCTTTCACGGGAAGTCTTGATGGTAGGCTCCTGGGTAGACTTGCAAGGTTTATCAAAGATAAATCTTTAACCTTTATCCCACAATTCTTATACCACTATTCACAAATCCACTATTCCATTTTCACCTGTAACTGTTTCCAATGATAATCTTCCATGATGAATTACCTCTATGAGACATCAGCACATATTCACTGCTACCTCTAAACATTTGCTTTTGCCACTCATACTATTTGTAATGTCCTTCCCAGGTGTTTATGTCAATTTGAATTTATAAATGTCTTCAAAATATATTTAATTTTTAGTTTTGAAATTGTTTTCTCAATCACATTATCATTGTACATGTCTTTAAAGAATTAGAAGATAACTTTCTTGAACTTTATTTGCTGCTTCACAACCATCTACTAATTATTTGATATTCCTAAGTAGTAAACACTTTGAAAGAAGGGACTGTATGTTTAAAGTAATTTTTAAGACCTATATAGTGTACAGCTAGAATTCTCAGATGCATGAATGTTTAATTAATGAGCCAAACACTATTACTCTGGAGAGAACTCAGGAAGAAGCATTCACCAGTCATTTAAAATGCCTTTCGGAACATAATTTAGCACAAGCTTTTTTGAAAAGCACTCTGTCAATATATATCAAAAATTTATTTAAAGATGCATTCTCTTTATGAGAGTAATATCAGTCCCAGACATTTATTTAAAAAGTAGTAATGTATATGTGGGCAAGGATTTTTCTATATGGATGTTCTATGAAGCATTGTTTAGAATTTTTAAATTATGAAATTTTAAATTCAAAAGCAGGAACTTATTAAGGTAACAGTATTATAAACATACAATAAAATACTACATAGTCATTAAAATAGTATTTTAGGGAATATTTAAACATGCTTAAATTTGTTAATGATATTTTGAGTAGAAAAAAAGCAAGTTAGAAACCATTATATCTGCATATATGACTTCTTTTTTGATAAAATATTTCAATAAAGATGCATGCATAAGATGTTATGCAATGTACTTTAAAATAGCACCAATAGTTATTGGAAATTATTGTAATTAGATAAGTTTTCTTGTATTTGCTCACTTATATTTCCTACTTTTTGCAATAAGTGCACTTAATTTCTCTAATTAAATAATTATGTGCTAGATAGGCATTTAAAAATACTTCAAAGAATATTTACATACATAGGAAATGTTTATAACAATGTTAAATGAAAGTCTATAAACTGTATTTTGAGCCCAATCTTACTTATATAATACATTAACAGGTTAAGAAATTTTTCTTTCTGATTGGGTAATTAATGGGTACCTTTTGTGTGTATTTGTGTACAGTTTCAATTTTTCCTTTTCCTTTGTTAAATTTTCTGATGTAAATTTATTTTTTTACTTTAAAAATATTAAATATTTAAAGGAAAATTCAATTCCTCTGTAGGCTGGTATTCCAAGTTATTTCTAAATGAGTTTATGTGTCGGAAGAAAAGGTAAATCACAATTGTTTTATGGTAATTAAGTATACTAACGATAAATTCAATGATGTTTTTCCTTATACAGTGTACCACAGAGAGCATCCTCATAAAGTAACTCTGTATATGTCGGTCATAGGTATGTTAAAGAAGAAAGAAGGTTCTTGATGATGAAGACTTTTTTTTTTAGCACTCACTAAGAGATGACTTATTTTGTCTATAATGACAAGTTTTGTGTTTAAGACTATTTGATGAGCAACAAATATAGCTCAGACTTTCCAATTTCCTCTATTTGAGCATCTTGATTTATAGCCCTAGAAGGAGGGCATTGTCCAAATATACAAACTACTTTTCACTTATAGTTGTTTAAACCTGTATTCCTTTCTTTGCTTAGGCTTGTCTCTACTGAGGACCCCTTAATATTGCTGAAGCCAGAAAAAGCCTGTGATCAAAAACAAAACTTTTCTCTCATACAGTGTGAATACAATGCATTAAGCTTAATTAGTTTGTTGGAAAGAATGACCTAGCTACAACCCATAGCTTTAGTTTCTCCCACTTCATTAGTGACCTAGTAAGAGTTACACTGCTGCCCTTGAAGTGTAGCTGCATATTCTGGGAAATACTACAGAGACAGTTTATTTGTTCTAGGAAATTCAACCAGCAAGTTCGGTTTTTTCAGCAAAGCTTGTGTGCAAACACAAGGATGAAAGGTTTGTTTCGTTTCCACAGTGCCTCTGTAAGTACAGGTTCTTCCCATATACTGAAACACATCAATTATATTTAAGGCAGGGTTTATCAACTTGGCACTATTGACTTTTGAGGCCAGATAATTCTTTGGTGTGGATCAGAGTGGAGTGCTGCCCTGTACCTTGCAGGATGTTCAGCAGCATTTTGACTCAGCTCACAAGATGCCAGGAGCATCCTCCAGTTGTGGCAACCAAAGAAGTCTTCAGACATTGCCAGTGTGCCCTGGGGGTGAAATAATTCTCAGCTGAGATCCAAGGGAAATTATAAAAAAAGCTACAATTTCAAGAAAGATAGATATACTTGAATTTGTACCTTTTATCCTATAATAGCAGTTACTTAAACTTACACTTTGACTCTCAGTTTTCTCATCTATAAAATTTGGATAGTTTTTTTCACATCTACATCACAGCCTACAATTCATCTGCAACTCCTGTGCTTCTCAATGTGGATAATTTCATTCCCCATTAAGAGTAGAAGTTCATTTCAGGAGAAATGTGAGAAGATAAGAGTGATGGGTAGTCTCCTCCTGCTGCACACATCTAAAGCTACCAGGTGGAAATTTGCACACTAGTGTTAAGGTGTGTTTGCCTTCGAAGATTCCAAAAGGAATTTTCTTCCTTGAACCAACGAAATCTGCATAGTTAATTCCATGTTTAATATTTCTTTTAGTTCAACTGGAGCTAAAAATACATGAAAACAACAATGCACTAAGTTAACTCAAAAATAGGAAGAAAAAAGTTACTTTTCAC
Organism: Callorhinus ursinus; assembly: GCF_003265705.2. Classification (NCBI taxonomy): domain Eukaryota; kingdom Metazoa; phylum Chordata; class Mammalia; order Carnivora; family Otariidae; genus Callorhinus; species Callorhinus ursinus. The sequence goes on from NW_027397063.1 coordinate 42,100,685, forward strand.
TCAACTCCATGGCAAAGAGTTAAGACTTGCCCTACTAGAAACAGAATCCCAATTCACAGTGGACCACTTCTCCAAATTTGATAATGCATTTATTTAAAGAAAATTAAAATACAATCAAAAATATATTTAAACACATAGTGCAGTTGAAGTTTGTCTTTCCACAACCAAATGGACTTTGAAACATTGTACAGTTTTTTGAAAAAACTTCTAGTTTAAGGAATTTCTCCTACTTTGGTTATATTTGACCATTCTAGGTCCTTATAGAAAAATATTTCTCTTTGGCACATAAGCAATAAGCTAGCATTTATTTAAAGGAATACTTTGTTTCCATCTCGTGTAAACAGTTTTTATTATAATATCATTCAGATGGATTTCAACAAAACATAGATACTATTGATGACGAACTGATACCCTGATGAATCATTACCATAGAAAAAGGAAACAGTCATCCTCAAAGAATGATAAACAGGAATTGGTGGGACAGTGGCTCTTTTATTCTATGGATGAAACCTAAGAGTTTGATTCAAAGCAAGGCAAAGAGATAGCAGTGGCATGCACAGAAGAGAGAGAGCACACCAGAAGTTAGAGGACAGATATCTTTGTCATCACATCAGAGACAGAGAGAAAGCCTAGAAGATATGTTGTGAGCAATAATCTGCATATAAAATTAAAGATTTGGGGAATTAGAAGGCAGGGTAGAGTTTGCTTTCCTTATATAGAATGTCTTTTCTCCTTTTTCCCATGGATCTTATGTATCTTTCTCTTTTTAGATTTTGCATGCCATTATTTTTTAATTGAATAGTTTATCACAGCAGAGGAAATAGTCTCTATTTAGTATATCATTTACCCTGACTTATGTGCCACTATTTGATGATTGTCTATTTTATAACACATACAGGTTGGATCTTTAGTGTAAATGAAGGAGAGTTCCTCAGGTGACATATAACCCCTACATGTAAACTGGTTAGTAATGCTTGGTGTGTGACTGTCCCTGTGAGTTCACTTTCGCTTTGAGGCTTGCAAGATCTGAGTCTGGAAATGTGTTTTGTGATAGGAAATCCAGTGATAGTCAAAAATAATTGGCTGATAAGTCACACGGGACAAATGTCTCAGAAATCCCTTAACGTGATATTGGTTATGACGCTGCACATCTAGCTTTATTAGAAAGAGAAGGTATTTAGGCAAACTGGGTTAGAAACATTGACTAGATGAGTGAGAAGTATACACGTGTGCACTGAACTTGTGGTTGAGTAAAACTCAAAACATCTTCAACAAATCATTACTGTGGACACACCTAGGACATTTTATATCATCTGACACAACTCCACCTTTGAAATGATATATTCAGGTAGCCCAATTTCATGACAAGTTCCCGTCTGTCTAGCTTTATCACATAGTTACTCACAACACCACTGCTCTTTGACCTCACAAAGCTCTTTAAACCATTAGTTACTCTTTTCTGGTTAATCCTGAACCATTTCTGTCCTTCTAACTTAGGTTTTTCTGTCCAATGTTATCAAATCTTGTATTGATTATATTACCTTCTCAGTACAACCAGGGAAAATTCCAACCCTAGATAAAACTTTTCATCTCCTCTGAACCGAAGTACTATCCAGAGAGAAATCTACCCACACTCACAGATGGGTGCTTCTATATATTCATGGTTTTCAACATAAATTGGATGCTGGCAATCCTATTATGTTTATTTTTTCTCCTCTTTACATAGTAGATATTTCAAAATTTTCCATTCTTATCAAAACATTTTTCACACCCTATACATCCAATTTTATTTTTAGCTGATGTGTTTGCATAATGTTCATAGAAAAGAGTTGAGCAATAAGATGAAAATTTGAACAACTTCCACCTACAAATTTACAGATGGAGTCAGCCCCACTTCTGCTCCCCTACTAATGCATAGGAGCGCTCTTTCTACCATTATTCATTTCTAATCCATCCCTCCCCATTACAGTCTTAAATCTCATTCCATTTTACAACCTTTCAGAGCTCACTCTATCTGCTACTTCCTCTTTTTCTTACACATAACTTCTTCCTTCTCTGCATTAAAATTGAAAGGAAAATATGTATTAATAATCAGTGTTTTCAGTCTACATTCTCCCCCACTTCATGCTCAGGAACAAAACTCATTCCATTTTATATCCAACATCAGGAGTCCATTGAACACAGAATAAATGTCTTCCTAGACACAAAAAGATTAAATGACCTCAGTAAAACAAGTGGAGAATAAATACAGAAGTATTTATTTATCTATGGACAAGTAAAGAAAAGAAAAATTCGGGGACAAAGGTCCAGGGGTGAGGTTGAGGGCCAGATTTTGGTGCACACATGTTGCACCAGACTATAGCTTCATGACTATGGATTAATTTGGGACAAAGTTGTTTTAGTTATAAGACTGCAATGACATTTCAGACAGACACCATGGGGGCAATACTGAATTTGGAATTTCAGTTTTTGAAAAAAATCTGAATTGGACATTTCGTTAAGAAAACAAGACTTTAGTGACATTTTTATTTCATTAAACCTAGGGAGTTTAAAAATATCTTTTCCATTTGCAAAATAAGTAACTTTTTAAATTAAAAGTATATAGCAATGATATCAATGTCAGATCTGCCAAAGTTATTTTAATAATGCCATTCTACACTCCCAGTGTAGACTGAATACTCAGAAATAAGCTATTAATTGTGGTACTTTAATCAAGAAAGCCTTAAAACTAGGGAAAGGGATACCACTACCAGAAATATTTATGACTTTATTTCATAAGCTCCTATTTTTGTTTGTGGATGCAATAACCTCTCATCTGAGAATATTAATTGAAATTTTGTAGCAGTTCTCTTCTGTTCTCTGTTTTACTTTTTTACTTCATTGACATAAGATTAAGCAAAAGAGGTAACACCTTACCAACACTTATGCTTTTTTCCCCCTCTTTATATCCAACCACTACTAAAGACTTGTTTTAAGACTAATGAGAAGATGGTTTCCTATCCAAACTTAGGTAAGATTCTAGTATTTCCCATAGGTAATGATTTTCAAAGTTACAATACAAATTCTATGTTTCTAGGAATATTATAAAGGAAAAAAGGCAACAGCTTATTATTGCATACCAATTGTTTTCTAAAATCAATAGTGGCATTTAGATTTTATATATATATATATATTTTTTTTAAAGATTTTATTTATTTATTTGAGAGAGAGAGAATGAGAGAGCACGGGAGGGAAGAGGGTTAGAGGGAGAAGCAGACTCCCCGCTGAGCAGGGAGCCCGATGTGGGACTCGATCCTGGGACTCCAGGACCATGACCCGAGCCAAAGGCAGTCGCTTAACCAACTGAGCCACCCAGGCGCCCTAGATTTTATATTTGAATTTTTCTTGTTCTGACTTCTCTCTGCCACTGTTTTCATTGATTAGATGGTACATGCATTTATGTACATATGTAAACATACATACATACTCTTTCTAAAAGACTGAGCCCAAACAATTATAGCTTTTTTCCTATTGAAGTTTATGTATTATTAAATATTTGGTAGTTTTACTTTCAAATTTCATTGTAATTCAGCTAACAGTGACTGAATGATTTCTATTAATCATATATTGGTAATGTAACAAGAAGGATAAAGCTGAATTATTGGACATGTCTTTTCTGGGAGATAGAGATACCAAAGAGAGATACGCAAATAACCAAGCAATGTGAGTAAAGTGATACACCACAAAATAGGTATATGTATAAAGTGTTGGAAGCGGACAAATTAGTTATGTGATGTAATTAGAGAAAACAGATGTCCATCAAGGTGTAAATTGTATAAAAAAGGAAAGAGATGGAAGAATTATCAAGAACTTATTGCATGAACAAGACTCAAAATATGTTGTTCCTTTTGTCTTTGAAATTTAAAAAACTCATCACAATAAAATTCCCAAGATTGCTTTAAATTCAAAACAGGACAGATAGGGCAGTAGAACTTCCAAAACATCGAGAATAAGCCCATGTGGGTCTGTCATTCATATAAATATCATTCATCACCTACACTATGATGGAATAAACTTTCTGAACACCTATAAAGAAATACAAAGTGTTATTGACTTCATGCTAAAAGGAAAACATGTCAATATATGGAGGTATTTTATGTAGCATTGCATCATATGACTAAGGAGAATAATTTGCTAAAAACCATGGCTAAATGTATGTGTACAAAGAGACACAGACACTTATTTCTGCGTTGGGAGGGGATGCCGAGACATAAGGCATTATTTATTGCTCTTTGGCACAGGGAATTTGAGAACTTGATTTAGATTATTAAAGAGAAAGTATCTTCATGGGAATACAATTGTGTTGAAGAATAATAATTAAGCATAAATACATAACTTGGCCAAATTATTCTCTCAGGAGTTCACCACTCCATTCAACATGCAACATGTCATCTTGAAATTTGAGTGGACTTCTTAACTCCAGGAAGGTGTACCTTCTTTGACTTTAATTGGAATATGCTTTCCTAACTACTCTTCCATCAACCTAACCCATAAACTTTTTGGTAAAAAATGCATGTTTTAAAATAAAAATAAGCCTTAAAGTAAATTCACTTAGAGAAGTGAATTCATTAATTACATATTAACACCAAGTTTATAGCTATTGCAGAAGCAAAGAAAGTAGAAAGTGCAATTGTCACAGGAAAAAATGCAACTGAAAACTTATCGAAGATTTTGTTCAAACCAGCAAGATCACTCTTAAAAAGAAATACAAACCTATAAACTTCTATCCACACTTACAAAACAAGCCTACCTCAGTCAGATGCCAGGTGATGTTTCACAGAGTAACAGAGATGGATAAAAAACAGTCAAGGGTTTTTTTTTTGTTTTATTTTTTCCCAAGATTTTCTTTATTTGAGAGAGAGAGTGTATGTACATGAGCAGAGGCGGGGTTAGGGGCAGAAGGAGAGGGAGAAGCAGACTCCCCACTGAGTGATGAAGCTGGGATCAGTCCTAGCACCCTGAGATCATGACCTGAGCTGAAGTCAGATGTTTAACTGACTGAGTCACCCAAGCACCCCCAAAACAGTCCAAGTTCATGTGCCTTTTGCACTTAGCATTCTTTACCTTATTTACCCACTCTATCCCTTTCCTTGACAGTACAATTCAGTATAACTGGTTTCAACCTTGACTAACTCCAAATGGGTAAAAATATAAAACCTGATATATTCAATAACATACACAATAGAGTTCTGTGAGTTGGGGCAATTAACTACTCCCACTTTTGTAACTGAATTCTTAGAGGAATCTCTAGGATAGAACTAACATTTTTATATACCTTCTCCATCTTTAATTAAAATATTTATTCTCTAGGAATCGAGGCAAGAGAGACTAAACATTAATAAATTACTATATTATTTAGGAAAAAAATTCCTCCTCTCCTTTCCAAAAATATGCTTCCTACCTGCTACACCTATGGAGAGACTAATTGTAATTCCTCTTTCTCTTGTCTCTTTAAGTTACTTGAAAATGATTGATTATTCTACTTGGTTCCCCTGTTCCAGATTAAAACTCAGCTTGAAAGGATTAATTAAATATACCAACCACATTATCTCCATGTAATAGACATTTGTCATTCTTTTTGGCTGCCTGTCATGACTGAATGTTTTTTCATATATTTGAGAATTCTCCCAAGGAAAAATATAAAAATTTGCCTTTCCTTACAGAGCACATAGATTTGGCCAAGGTTCCACAAATCGGAATCAATGCGTGCAGTTTTAATCTGAAAATTGGTCATGTGGAGAAGTAAGTGCAACACATAGAATTCATTATTAAGTCCTGAGTGGCTGTAATGATGCTCCATTTTCAAGGGCAGTTCGGCAGTAGTTCCAGCAATGGCGCCGAGTGGCAGCATGCACAGGGCAAGCTGTGGCGTCTGTGCCCGGGACTGGCTGGGGTCAGTATGTTGCCATTGGAACAGTCTTGTGGTATCATTTTCTTGAAGCTGCTATCAGTCACTAAAGTTTAGTATTCAAGCATTCCTTAAGATTCTGTGAGTTTCTTGGGGAAACCTCCGGGTTGCTGGAGGGTAGGGGGGTGGGGGAGATGGGGTAATTGGGTGATGGGCATTAAGGAGGGCACGTGATGGGATGAGCGCTGGGTGTTACATGCAACTGATGAATTATTGAACTCTATATCTGAAACTAATGATGTACTATACGTTGGCTAATTGAATTTAAATTAAAAAAAAGATTCTATGAGCTTCTAATAGCAATTGATAAATTCATATCTTCTTGAAACTGTTTAAAGGATAATTTTGTTCTTTGAAAACAAAAACCCTGATTCATATACTTCAATACAAAATTTAAAGCATATAAAATAATTCATTGTTTCAGGTTATTTGAAATAAGTGAGAGAGAACTTATATTTATGAGAACAGAGAATAGAAACAATTTGAAAGCCGAGTACCCCTGCCCACAGATATAGGAGATGAATAATATTTTTCCTGTTGTTCTGTGAGAGAAAATATTTTTCTCATAATTCTACACTTTATGGCACTTTCATTTTATACTCGAAATTTATTATAGTTCATGTATGCAAGGAAAAAGATGATTTCCATTGGAAATGTGGTTAATGTACAATTTTAGGTTGTGGCTTATTGTCAAAAGATGTCACTTTGGGGCACGTGGGTGGCTCAGTCGTTAAGCATCTGCCTTTGGCTCAGGTCATAATCCCAGAGTTCTGGGATCGAGCCCCGTATCGGGCTCCCTGCTCAGCCGGCAGCCTGCTTCTCCCTCTCCTACTCCCCCTGCTTGTGTTCCCTCTCTAGCTGTGTCTCTCTGTCCAATAAATAAACAAAATCTTAAAAAAAAAATGTCACCTTGCTCTATATTAGCACACCTTTAATCTTTGGGAGAAATATCTGAGATGCTGATGACTCTCTAATTTTTGGCTTATCAAGATTTTCCGTAACTTTCCAAGTGGGCTGTGACCTTTTGCTTATATGGTTGTTTTGTTTGTGTTTGTTTTTCATTTTTTGTTTGTTTTCTAAAAATATAATGATATGGTCACCTTATTTTGTAAAGACTTTTGAAAGAAAACAATATAGGGACAATACTCTGAGCCATTTTTAACTATATATATATAATTTATATATATAATAGCATATAGGAAGTATCTTGTTTCAGCAGAAAGAAAAATTGTTAGAAAATTTGACAGAATAAGATTTCTGCTATGAATTTAAGATCACCTTCACACCATGGTTTAAAGAGCAATGTTGAGTCCAGGTAAAGAATACAAATAACAGAGAGCCCAGACATCTTGGTCTTGAGTTAGAAGAGAGATGCAATGTTAAGCAGGAATCCAAGTGATTAACAAGCCAATTTTAATACTTCTTGAGAACCAGCAATTAGAATCTCTAAAATGGGAAGCAGACAACCTAGAGCAGATGGTGTGGGTAAAGAGTGAGGTGGGACATGACCAGGAATTCAGTGTGTGGACTACAAGCGCTCAGTCTACCGTGGTCAACACCAATTCTGGCAGGGTACCTGAAGATGGAGATTAGAAGCTAGTATGCTTATCTCTTACAAATTTTCCCTATATTCACGTGTAAGTTGTTTATAGCTATTTATCTGTCTGTGAAACGAACCCCCCCCTCTCTATTTTAAACATGACACTTTGCCTCGATTAAACAATTAGAATAAGTTATCTCTCACCTGAGGCTGCTTCCCTTCTGTGAAACAGAAGATATGTAAAATCTCAGTACATTATTATCCTTCATCCATCCAAATAGTTTTATTGGAATATGGAATACAAAGTCAATTTGATAATTGTAAAATTAAAGAGCATAAGAAAGACTTAAAGTCAAGTGTCCTATCATAAAGAATTCCATTTCATATGCAGTTACTACATTACTGCTGTAGGCTGAATTTTGTCCCCTCAGTTTCCTGTGTTGAAGCCCTAAGCCCCAATACCTCAAAATGTGACTTAGTTAGATATAGAGAATTTAAAGTGGCGATTAAGTTAAAAGGAAGCCTTTCAGGTAGGTCTTAATTCAATCTAACTTGTGTCCTTATAAGAAAAGGAAATTTAGACATACAGAGAGACACCAAGGATAAGCTTTATCCACAGAAAGGAGAGGTCATGTGAGGATACAGTGGGAAGGCAGTCATCTGCAAACCAAGGAGTGAGGCCTTAGAGAAAATCAAATCTGTTGACACCTTGATCTTGGAGTTCTAGCTTCCAGAACTGTGAGAAAAATAAATTTCAGTTGTTTGCCACTCAGTCTGTGCTTTTTGTTATGGCAGCCCTAGCAAACCACCATTGGGTATATGTTGGTGATGCACATTAAAGCAATCTATGAATAGTACACTGCATTCAATGAATATGACTCACTTCAGCCTATCATTGTCCATCTCTAACATCCGCTAACAATTGGTACACACTAATTTTCTATAAACCTTGAAGTTTTGCATGAATGCAAAAAGCCATATCAAAAGGAAGAGCTAAAATATAAATACATTTTGTATATGCCCATGTTGAAATGTCTACTATCTAGTTTTCTAATTAAGGGCACATTAACTATACATTCTCCTCGAATGTCTGCTCACAGCAAGGTGTCTTTGCAAAATTTCTCTGTGTGTTTGTACACTGAGAATTAAATTTAAAAAGGATATTGCTTATACTATCACAATCTAACATCATAGACTATGTTCTAAGCTATGAAATATCCTTTATGACTGAAGAGTCTTTACTTTGGACAGTGTGCAGTAGAACAACTGAATGTTAAAACAACTCCATTTGATGCTTACTGAAGGTTTCTCTTATAATTTCCATTTACTGACATTATTTACCAACTCCCATCTCAGAAAGTACCTATAGAGGCAGTACCTATAGAGAAGTGATGGCAAGCTTATATGTAGGACTATATCTTTGCCTGATTCACAATAAAGAAAGAGATTAGCAGTCCTAGATATAGTGGATCTACTAAAAAATTTTGGTGGCCGTGCTCATCAATTTTGAGAAAAGTGGTTTAATGAAGACTGGTATGGTGACAGCTTTTCCCAACCCTTCCCTACCCAGACACTGAACATGCAGTTCTACTTTCAGGAAATTTCCCTAATGTATTGTATTCTGAATCCAAAATGTTTGTGAGCCTTAATTTAGCACTCCCTATAGCCCAGAGTATAACACATAGTCAGTCTTCAGTGTGTGTGTGTATGTATAGGTGTATGTATATATGTGTATATATGTACATATTAATGTATGATACAATGTTTTAAAAAATTGTGCAGCATCATCTGAATGATCATTTAAATATTTATGTATTATAATATGAGCAACTCAATCAATTGTATATAGCTTAGTTTAGGTCTGGATACTGAATAAAACTATGATCAAGTGAATCAAATGGTTTATTATGGGCTCAATCATGCTGCAAAAGCGAATTGTAAAACTGAATTCTCATTTGGATATATTACCCAAATTTATTACTGACAAATTGCTTACCATAACTTAATTCACTGACAGTAATATATTATTTCATTTTCACATTAAAATGTGAGATGAAAATACTGAAACTGTAATTCTAATTGTATTACCAGGTACCTATATTAAATTGAGAATTAATCGTGCATTTTAAACAGAAGATACTCCATACAAATTTTACATACCATTTGCATGATAGGCTCATGTAAGTAGCCTATTTATGAATTTTTGTGAACTTCTAATGCAATGCAGGAAGTCCACCATACTACTCTTCACACACTTTAGCCCTCTAATTTGGGGATGGTGAGGAAAAATTCTTACCACTAACTGCTAGTGACAGCTTCAGCTGGAATTTTATCTCCCTCTTGATACCCTGATTATACTTATGGAAATCTTTGAAGACATTCTTCCTGTTCTTGGACACATTTTTTAAGGTAGATTCTGAAATTCAACCAAATGTTTTACTTTTGTTTGACTCTTCAGCGTTTTCCAGAAAACTGGGGACAGAAAAATGCAAAAAAATAGTGTCTATGGATTATTATATGATTTGATGACTATGACAATGTGTTTTATTTAATATTTCCTGAATGCTGAAACTTAAAGCTTAATACATCTGTTCATTTACTCAAGAAATATATGGAATGCCTTATCTTTTCTTGGTAATAAGCTAGTGTATGTTTTATGTAAAGATTAATGTGACCTAGTCCCTAATTACATTGAAATATAATAGACTATGGATGTATAGTTATTTGACTCCAAAATAATTATTGAGTACCTATTCAGAAACAAATACTCTTCTATGTTTTATGGTGTTATTGAACGTAGTAAAAGCTACAAAATAAATGTTCTCAGATAGGTAGGGGCCTCCTCGGTAGAGAAGATGTACACATATACTATTAGGATTCCAGACAATAGATAATTAAGTAACAAATTCAGTGGTAGAGACTCTAGGTATGAGCTCTAGGACATGAGTACTGAACAAATACATTTTGTTGGATTAATTAATGAATGCTGTCAGGTTTCCTACAACTCAATGTTGGCTTAAATCCCCAAATTGATTTCTAGAGATTCTCATAAATATGAAAAGGAAGGTAAGATTGGTAAAGAAGAATTTGAATATAAATTGTATAGTGACCCCTCTTCTATGCATTCCCATAATGTAATGAGGTGTCTTCCTTAAGTTTTTCCCTATATATCAGCATTCTTTAATGATGCTCCCATACAATCCCAACTTCCATAACCAAATAAAGCACAATCCACTAACAAGATTTCATACACAGGTTAATAAAGTTCCTAGACTTGCTCCTGCTAAGGATGAAAAAGAAAATGAAGAGGAGGAGGAGGAGCAAAAACAGAAGAGAAGGAAAATAAAAGAAGAAAAATTGTGGTAAAGGAGAGGAAATTCAAAGAAAAGGAAATGAGAAGAAATCAGAGAAAAAGAAGAAGGAAAAGGAGAGAAAAATTAATTTGTATAGATATTAGCTACTATACTAAGTTGTCCTGTGTCTTAGAATCCTATGCTTGTTTTCTGGTTTGCCAGATTAAATCTGTATCATTTTCCAGCTACTCACTGGGTGAAGATAGGATCCAAACTGCTTTTCATGATCTATGTCCTTAAAGATCTAGATTCTACAACCTCTCTAATTTCTTCATAGATCACTATTCTCTATTTAGTAGCCACTAAATTCATTCAGTTATTTGCTTCTGTCATTTTTTCTATTCCTTCCCATTCTTTTTTGGGGTGGTGGGCAGAGGGAGAGAGAGAGAGAATCTTAAGTTAGGTTTCATGCCAGTGCAGAACCCAACACAGGGCTCCATCTCACAACCCTCAGATCATGACCTAAGCTGAAATCAAGAGTGAGAGGCTTAACTGACTGAGCCATCCAGGCACCCCTCTATTCCTTCACATTCTTGATTATATTTGATCTTTTGACATTTTCCCCACTGATTCTTTGCATAGCTGATACCATGTATGCCACATTCCTGATAGGCTCTCACTGTCATTATTATATAAAGCAGCTCTTCATCTGTGCATTGTGGTACTGTGTTTGTATTATTTATTATATTTTATAAATTAATTTTGTTTGTTGCTTTACCTTTATTTAGATTCTGTTCTCTCAATGCCAAAAATGAAGCAGGAGCAATATATATATTACTGATCATCAACTACCTAATGCTGTGGATATGTACTGTTTATAAAGTAAGTGCTCAAGGGAACAGTTTTTAAATAATGGAAATGGTGGATACATTAATTATATAAATTTTAAGAAGTGTATCTCCTTTTTTCTTCCACTCCTATCGTTCCAATCCTCCTATTATCTTGATAGCTCTTTGAGATTTCCAAATATTTATTTATCTGGAATTATGCTCTCTGGCCATACTTTCATTTCAAGATTTGTTTTGATTCTTTTGGTCATTCTGGTCTCATCTCACCATAAAATTTTAAAGTATGGTTGCATTTTAACAACCTTTATTATTAGTTCATGTTCTGATAACATAGCAGGCCTTTTCTAGTTACCTGAATAACAACCAATTCCTTCTTTCCTGTTGGTAGAATTAGAGTTTGTTCACTAATATGACTTAAGAGTAAAAATCTAATAGTCAAATTTCATTGCTCCATCCTTCTTAGCAGTGACTGACAATAAAAAGAGATAGGTAAAAAGAAACACTCTCTTCCACAGGACTTTTGGTGCAGAGTACTGCATATGTCATTGCTTTATTTATTAATTTTTTTGAGAGAGAGAGAGAGTGCGCAAGCATGAGCGAGGGGAGGGGCAGAGGGACAAGCAGATTCTCTGCCGAGCAGGGACCAGGATGTGGGGCTGGATCCCAAGACCCTGAGATCATGATCTGAGCCCAAGGCAGATGCTTAACTGACTGAGCCCCCTAGATGCCCTATCATTGCTTTTTCTATAATGTTCTACCTATAATATCAAGCCAGTGTAGGAAGAAGAGCCTTAAGAATGGCCAAGAGCCAAATTGGGAAATTGGAGCTCTTATGTACTGTGCTATGAAACCCCTCTCCTGTTCTGCTACTTATAGCCAAAAGTCTATTAAAGAGACAACAAAACAAAATAATACTATCTTATATTAAAATATATATACTTCCTCATTACTTGTGCTTAAACATTCTTGAGTCCTTTCTACTTGATACCTTCAGAGGCTTTTGTTGGGTAATAGTTCTTTTTATACTAATTATAAATGTCTTCTGATAGGGGTGCTTGGGTGGCTCAGTTGTTAAGCGTCTGCCTTCGGCTCAGGTCATGATCCCAGGGTCCTGGGATCGAGCCCCACATCAGGCTCCCTGCTCCGTGGGAAGCCTGCTTCTCCCTCTCCCGCTCCCCCTGCTTGTGTTCCTGCTCTTGCTCTCTCTCTGTCAAATAAATAAATAAAATCTTTAAAAATAAAAAATAAAAAATAAATAAATGTCTTCTGATAGCAAAGTGTATTTGTTTATTTTTTCTAACTCCTCAATTTGATTTCTTCACCTCAGTTGAGTATCCTTTCAATTTGTTGGCTTTAAATATATACACACAAGTTTATAATTAGTAACAGTTGATTTATAAGTTTCTCCTATGGTTTATTTTGTTTGTTTGTTTTATACCTTTATTTGACAATCAGCAAATAGTTATCATCCACATTAACTGTTTGTAGATTTTTGAAAGTGGTGACAGGTACATAGGTAACCAATGTGTAGAGCTTGTTTGGTGAATCTTCATCCTCGTTATGTTTTCTTTTTTTCTTTTTTTTTAAAGATTTTATTTATTTGACAGAGAGAGACACAGCGAGAGAGGGAACACAAGCAGGGGGAGTGGGAGAGGGAGAAGCAGGCTTCCTGCTGAGCAGGGAGCCCGACGTGGGGCTTGATCCCAGGACCCTGGGATCATGACCTGAGCCGAAGGCAGACGCTTAACGACTGAGCCACCCAGGTGCCCCTTCCTCGTTATGTTTTCTGGACAACCACACACAAATACAGTATGGAACATTCCTTATTCCTTTGGCTCAGATAGCTTTGTTGAGCCTGGTGTCAATGCGCACATCTGGAGTTCCCATCTCCTTCATGGCAAATTTCCAGATCTCCTGAGTGCCTGAGAGGCACACTTCTTGAAACCCATTCCATGGATGTGCTTGTGAATGTTGATGGTGTATTCTCTGGTCACTACTTTGTTGATGGCAGAATGGCCATTCTTCTTCTCGCCACCCTTCTTCGCAGGAGCCATTCTGCTGGACCCTGGTTGGAAAAGTCTCCTATGGTTCAAAAGAGCAGTGCTTGTACATTTCATTTTCATGACTCCTAAGAGGTTTATTTGCTTATTTTTTCATTCATGGCAATATTTTAAATGACTGGCTTTCCCAGAAATCTAGTCCTATGACAGAAACTTTGTATTTAGTATGCAATATAAGATGCATATGGAGCCTACCAAGCACTAAGGAAGAATATAGGCTAATTCAAAGATTTTTTAAAAGATTTTATTTATTTATTTTACAGAGAAAGACACAGTGAGAGAAGGAACACAAGCAGGGGGAGTAGGAGAGGGAGACGCAGGCTCAGTCTCTGAGATCTTCTACCGTAACTGCAGATTTTTAAAAATTTCTCCCCCTATGTTGTCAATTTTTGATTCAGGTGAGCTTCTATTATTAGATGCATATACATTTTCAATTGTTAAGTCTTCCTGATATATATTTTCCTTGTATCACTCTATGTCCCTCTTTATCTCTTCTCTGATGAGGTTTTTTTTTTTTGGAAATCTTGTTTATCTGTATTTTACAAGTCATTCCAGACTTATGTTTTCTGTTTGCATTCTATATCTTTTTCTATTCCTTTACTTTTGATTCATCATTTTCTTATATTTAAGTTGTGTCTTTTTCTATATAGTAATTCCTATTCAATCTGTGCTGTAGTATGAATGGTGGATTTTACCTTGGACATTTTGAATGTTACGTTGCTTTTTAACTGGAGTAGTTCGACAATTACTATTTAGTAATATGTTAATTACTGACATGGTTGAATTTAGGTCTACTAAATTCAATTATTTATCATTTGTTTTCTGATTGTTCTCTCTTATTTCTCAGTTCCATCTTTTCTGACATCTTCTGGTTTATTTGAATAATGTTAAATTACATATTGATTTATGGCCTCTAGTTGCTCTAGGTATTACAATATACATATCAGACTTTCCCAGTCCGCTTCTTATGCTATTGCTATTAGAATATGGAAGGCTAGGGGCGCCTGGGTGGCTCAGTTGGTTAAGCGACTGCCTTCAGCTCAGGTCATGATCCTGGAGTCCCGGGATGGAGTCCCACATCAGTCTTCCTGCTCAGCAGGGAGTCTGCTTCTCCCTCTGATCCTCTTTCCCTCTTGTGCTTTCTATCTCTCATTCTCTCTCTCTCTCTCAAATAAGTAAATAAAATCTTAAAAGAAAAAGAATATGGAAGGCTTACAACCATGTAGATTCTTCCCTTCTCCCTATGACTTTTATGTATAGTTATGCTATTTGTTACATATGCATACATTGTATACCTCACCTCAAGATTTTATATGTGTGTATCTATATCACTTAAATAGAAACATACCAGCTGTTTAGTATTTCTCTAGTTATGGTCTCTAATTCCTATTGATCCATGTTTCTCTCCTTGTATTATCTCCTTGTAGGCCAAAGAACTTCCTTTAGGAAGTACTTGGAGAGCAGGTCTTCTGTTTGTGAAATCTTTCAGTTTTTATCATTATTTGAAAATATCTTTATTTTGCCTTCATTCCTGAAAGATATTTTCTCAGGATATAGCATTTTAGGTGGAAAGCTGTTTTCCATCAAAATTTTAAAGATGTTGTGTTACTATCAGTGGTCTCCATATATTTGATGAGCGATCTGAAGTGATTTGAATTGTCCTGTATATGATGTGTTATTTTCACTAGAAGACTTTTTCTCTTAAGTTTTGAAACTCAGCAGTTTTATTTGTGCTATGTCTGTATGTGTGTGTATATGTATATGTATTTCTTGTGTTTGTTTCTAAAGTTCCTCCTCTTTGGAGTTCACTGAATTTCTTGAATCTCTAAGTGTACGTTTCTCAACCAAATTTGGTAAATTTGGGCCATTATTGCTTCTATTTTTTTTCTGTTCTAATAACTTTCTCTTCTCTTTCTGATACTTCTATTAGCATTAATGGTAGTTCTTTTGATCTTATCATTAGGTCTTTGAGGCTTTATTCACTTTTTTTTAAACTGTTCTCTTTCCCTTTTTCAGACTGAATACATTCTATTGATCCAAGTTTAAGTTCAGTAGTTCTTTTCACTTTCATCTCCATTCTGTTTTTCAGTCCAACAAGTGACTTTTTAAAACTTTTACATATTTATTTTTTATTCTAACATTTCCATTTTCTTCTTCTTTATTTTTTAAGATTTTATTTATTTATTTGACAGAGAGAGTGAGAAAGCGGGGTGGCGGGGAGAAGGCAGAAGGAGAGGGAGAAGCAGACTCCCCACTGAACAGGGAGCAGGATTAGGAGGCTCAATTCCAGGACACTGGGATCATGCCCTGAGCTGAAGGCAGACGCATCACTGACTGAGTCACCCAGGTGCCCCTACATTTTCTTCTTATTTATAGTTTCTATGTCTATTCTGAGAACTTCTTTTATTAATTTAGTGAAGCATATTTATAATAGCCACTTTAAAATTTTATCTGATAATTACACTGTCTAGATTTACTCAGGTTCAGCAACTGATTGTGTTTCCCTTAAGTGTTGGTCAGATATCTGTAGCTCTTTGTGTGTTGAGTATTTTGGATCATACCCTGTAAGTTTTGTTTTGAATGTTGTGTCTCTCCTCAGGAGAATGTTAGGTTTTGTTTTGTTTTGTTGTTTGTTTTATTGGGCAATCAGCTGTGTTAATTTCAGGAAATAAGCACTGGCAATACAATTTCTAGTTCATTTTTCAAAGCTTATGCTTCTTTGGATTTGTCCCATGCACACACCAGTCAGAGATTAATCTGAGACCTGGGCCATGGCTAAATAACTGTGTAGTTCTCAAAGACTTTGCTATGTTGCTTGCCTTTCTGTTGTTGTTGTGGTTCTGTGTATGAGCCCATGAGTGAACTCAAAACTTGTTCTTATTCATACATGGAATTAGGGTACCCACTTTCTCTGTTTCCTCTCCAGGAGTCTCTCCACAGTCTTCAGCTTAAACAAGCCCCATTTACTATTTATTTTCTTCAGAAAAATGAGGTTCCTGACTATTGTGGGCTGAACTATTTTTTTTCCACAAAAATATGTTAAAGTCCTAACTCCAGGTACTTGTTAATTGACCTGATTTGGAAATAGGGTCCTTGTAGATGTAATAAATATCTAAATTAGATGATTTCTTATTGGAGTCAGGTGGGCTCTTAATCCAATATGACTGGAGGGGCACCTGGGTGGCCCAGTCGGTTAAGCTGATCCCAGGGTCCTGGGATCAAACCCTGAATCGGGCTCCCTGGTCAGCGGGGTGTCTGCTTCTCCCTCTGCCCCTCTGCCCCTCTCCCCTGCTCATGCTTCCCCCCATTTCTCTCTCCCAAATAAATAAATAAAATCTTTTTAAAAAATCCAATATGGCTGGAATTTTTTTTTTAAATCTTTATAAGAAGAGAAGACACACAGAGACACACACAGAGATAAGAATGTCATGTCTCTGAAGACAGAGATTCATAGGAAGATGACCATGTGATTATGGAGACAGAGATTGGAGTGATGTATCTACAAGCCATGAAACACCAAAGATTGCCTGCAAATACCAGAAACTAGAAGAGGCAATAAGTAAATAAGTAAATACATAAACAAAATTAAAAATTAAAAAAGATTCTTCCCTATAGGCTTAGAGGAAATGTGAACCTACAAACACGTTGATTTTGGAATTCTGGCTTTCCCAAAGCTATGAGACAAATTTCAATTGTTTTAAGCCACCCAATTTGTGGTACTTTTTTATGGCATCCCTGGGATGCCTGGGAAACTCATACGTTACATTTTCCTCTCTTGCAATACTATTCTGCCAGGTAGCTCTGCAATAGCTGCCTATACTTTGGGCAGACCTAAGAGAGGAAAGAGAAAAAAAATAAACTGGTAAAATCATCTTTGAATGGATCACATTTCCAACTTTGGAAACCCCTTTACAGTCTTCCTATTTTGCTTATTTTTTAGAGTTCTTAGCTGGTTCATTAGTATGCAACAAGGCTTACCAACATATGGATCAAGGACTGACTCATCTTTAACTTGTAATTTCTAGAATTAAATCCTTTATTCTATCCTGTTTATTTTAGGTTTTACTCCAAAATCATAGCTATTTCTATTATATATTTTAATCTAAAGTTCGATAGGATTACCTCCTTTATTTTTCTCCAGTTCATTAAAAAATATGGAAAAGGGCAAGAACAAAGATTTGTAAAATGTCATTAAAAATAAATCCTCCTCCTAGTTAGATGTCAATCTTAATTAACCTTATCTTATCTCTGCCCCTCTGCCCCTCTCCCCTGCTCATGCTTCCCCCCATTTCCAAACTACTTTTTTTTTTTAATTGTAGAGCATTTGGCAAAAGTCAATCATGTGGTACCATTGCAGTTCATAATTGCAAAGACTGTGAATGATGGTTCCTCTAGTTCATTTTAGAGTCCTCATCCCCTGCCAGTTCCTATCTGTCAAGTGTATGGGTTGGAAACATTATCTCTTTGGAAACAACTCTGGTATCTCATGACTTTTTCAATTACATTTGGCTTTATTTCACTCTTATTTAGGTTGTAATTATACTTTCCACATAACAGATTGTTTTATTATTACACCATTTTCCCCAACTAATTTTTCTTTTTGTTTTCCTTAGAATCTCATTGCTCAAACTATTTTTCTTCTATCGTCCTTTCACTTATTCTGCTTATAGATGTCACTTTCTAAAATTTATATCATTTATTCATTTTGACATTTTTGTACACGATCTTTTAAAATCAGAGGTAGTCAATTAGTTTTATGTGCAGGCATAATGATTCCATTAAATCCTAATTCACTGACGTTATTTATTTTTGTATTGTCAGAATTGTTTTTTTACTGATTAACATAGCCCTTGGACTTCTCTTTTGAAATGACTAATCAATGAAATGCACTCTTATTTATTTATTTTTTAAACATAAATATTTTGTGAGTTGCATTCCTTTTTTTAATGTGGATAACTTTATTTTTTTATTTAAATTCAATTAGCCAACATATAGTACATCATTAGTTTCAGATGTAGAGTTCAGTAATTCATCAGTTGCATATAACACCCAGTGCTCATCACATCACATGCCCTCCTTAATGCCCATCACCTAATTACCCCATCCACCTACCCACCTCCCCTCCAGCAACCCTCAGTTTGTTTCCTTTAGTTAAGAGTCTCTCATGATTTCTCTCCCTCTCTGATTTCTTCCCATGCAGTTTTCTCTCCTTTCCCCTATGATCCTCTGTGCTGTTCTCATACTCCACATATGGTAATTTTCTTTATCTGATTGACACATTTCACTCAGCATAATACCCTCCAGTTCCATCCACGTTGATGTAAATGGTAAGATTTCGTCCTTTCCGATGCCTGAGTAATATTCCACGGTAGCTATATACCACATCTTCTTTATCCATTCCTCTGTCAATGGACATCTGGGGTCTTTCCATAGTTTGGCTATTGTGGACACTGCTCCTATAAACATTGGGGTATAGGTGCCCCTTCAGATCAGCACATTTGTATCTTTGGGGTAAATACCTAGTAGTGCAATTGCTGGGCATAGTGTAGCTCTATTTTTAACTTCTTGAGGAACCTCCATACTATTTTGTATGGAACCAGAAAAGACCCCAAATAGCCAGAGGAATGTCGAAAAAGAAAACCAAAGCTGGTGGCATCTCAATTCCAATTTCAAGTTCTATTACAAAGCTGTAATCATCAAAACAGTATGGTACTGGCAAAAAAAACAGACACACAGATCAATGGAACAAAATAGAGAACCCAGAAATGGACCTTCAACTCTATGGTCAACTAATCTTTGACAAAGCAGGGAAGAATATCCAGTGGAAAAAAGACAGTCTCTTCAACAAATGGTGTTGGGAAAACAAGACAGCCACATGTAGAAGAAAGAAATTGGATCATTTTCTTACACTATACACAAAGATAAACTAAAAATGGATGAAAGACCTAAATGTGAGACAGGAATCTATCAAAATCCTAGAAGAGAACACAGGCAGCAACTTCTTCGACCTCAGCCGCAGCAACTTCTTGCTAGACATGTCTCCAGAGGCAAGGAAAACAAAGGCAAAGATGAACTATTGGGACTTCATCAAGATAGAAAGCTTTTGCACAGCAAAGGAAACAGTCAACAAAACCAAAAGAAAACCTATGGAATGGGAGAAGATATTTGCAAATGACATATCAGATAAAAGGTTAGTATCCAAGATCTATAAAGAACTTATCCAACTCAACACCTAAAAAACACATTATCCAGTGAGTTGCATTTCTAAAAACTAGGATATTGCTTTAAATGTTTGGTGCATAGATTGCTTAAATAAAAATATTTTTATTAATTATTAACAATTCCAGATTAACCCTAGGCCTACTGAACTAAATTCTCTAAGGGAGAGAGAGAATCTTATGTTTGAATTTTTAACAAGCATTTAGGTGCTAACTATTGAGAACCATTAGACAAGGATTACACTTTGTTTGTTTCTTCATTTGGTTTGTTTTCTCTGCTATTATGACCAGTAATATTAAATCATGGCTTCCTTCTATTTGATTTATTTCTTTTGAAAAATAATACAAGTCCTTTATTCCAGTCTTATGTACTACCTAACAATGTCTGTGAAATTGTTCTAAAATAGTGTTCAACTTCATTTATTTAAACATTATTTTCCTTTGTTAGTTAACCATGCATTCTGTACTCACATACTCTCTGTCATTGCTTGGATCCCCAAAGCATTTTTTAAAATTCTTATGACCCTCACATTGTACCAAATGTTTGTTTATTTATGTACTATCTTTTATACTATTCTATCACATTAGATTAAAAATTCCTTAAGGATGGGAACTATGTCTTTAGAAGCTCATTTTAGAATGCTGGCAGCAAGTGGCACAATATTTTTACATAGGAGATGTTCAATATATTTGATGAATTGAGTTGAATTGGACTTCTTGCCTGATAATTTCTTCTCATTATTACAAAGAGCTTGCTTCACCAGTGTTTTAATGTCTCATTTGCATTCATCCATCTTACTGACTCTTCTGATCTTATGTATGTAGATATATATATATTTTTTTTTCTCCCTGAATCTCCAGATGCATGCTATCCTTTGCCAGAATATTCTCCATCATTTTTATATTATGAACTCTATGAAATTGCTGTGTGATCCACAACTTATTATTTTATTCACTATCAAATGTGTGCCTGAAAATATTGTCAACAGTGTCTCAAAAACTTTTTTTATGCTACTCAATTTAGAAAATACTGAGATGAATAAAGTTGAAATGAATTTTTTACTGGAGAACTTCCCAGGTCCTTCAAAGTATTAATCAATAAATGACTATAGTGTTTAATCTTTCAAATTTATTTACCCCAGGAAAAATAAAATAAATGAAATAAAGTGAATAAAAAGGGAATTTATATCTATCTGTAGATATAGATAGACATACAAATATAGTTAGATAGATACATCCCAGAACAGTATTACTTTAATTACATATTGATAGTACTAGTAACTTAGAAAATTAGTACTTAGTAAATTAATAAATTGATTTTGGAGGATGTATTAGAAAAAAAAACAAAAACAAAACCCAATATCCTTAAAATATGTGCTTGGAGAACACAGGTTCTTAATTATAAAACAAAAACAAACATAAAAATCAGAAAACAAACAAAAGCTTCCTGGGAGATTCAGGGGCCTACATTATAGTCATAACTTCTGCAAAATTCATTCAACAGATATTTATGGATAATTATTTTAAGCCTCTACCCAAAAACTTTTCATTGGTAATGAAAAATAAATTCATTTTTTGTCAATTCTTCCCAGGATCAACAAATTACACCTATCAATCATAGATGATTTCACATCATAGGATAAACCATTGCAACTAATTACATTAACCAGAACCAAAACTAACATTGAATTAATCTTTTTTCTCCTCATCTTCAGGACTAGAAATAATAAATTTTTTAAAAACGTGTATAGGCCTAAACTTCTAACACAATGCTAAATCAATATTGAACATGCAATAGATGCTTGCTTGATTCTTACTCAAATATGGTAAAAAAAAAACAAAACATAGAACTGCCCTGCATTTAATTTTCATATAGAGTTTACAAACTCCCTAGTTAACCATATGCATAGTTTTATGATTTCACAAATATAGAAAGCACGTTATTATCAGAACTTAAGAAAGTGTTTACTATCTATCACTACACATATGTCTTCATTTGTGTCCAATTATTCTGTGGTCTTCAGTTAGTCCCTTGGCCAAGGGTCCTCATCTTCCTTCCCACTGAAGGATCCAATCAATCTTAAACCATTCATTTTTTTCCTTTTTCCTTCTCTTTTTTTTCTTTTTCTTTTCTTTTTTCTGGTTTTTAGCAAGGAGTTTAGTTTTATTTTCTCTGGGCATTTGCAAAACACTTAGAACCAAATTTAAAAAAATAAAATAAAATCTCCTGTGCAAAAAATTACACTTAAAAAAAAAAAAAAAGGCTGAGGGGATTAGTGCCTTAGCTCCAGGGAGGAACAGCACTCTGATTGGTCCACAGTATTCCCCTATCTTATCCATCCACACCACGTCCTTCATGGAGAAATTCCCAGTCTGCTAGAAGCCTTTCATTATAACTTGTTATTGCTTCTTGGCATTGTTAGTGCACAATTAACTAGGAGTTAAGTTAAGAGCTGATGATGAAATTAATCAAAATGTTACAAATACTAGGCTCCCTGCTTAGGAATATTGTTAAAAATAAAGCTGAATCCTTGGAGCGACAGGAACATTTGGCAGCCAATTACAAGACTTTAGAACTTAAGAGTTCAATCCAAAACTAATGATGTAATGTATGGTGATTAACATAACATAATAAAATAAAATATAAATAAATAAATAAAAGAACTTAAGAGTTCTATTATTATACAAAGATGGTATAGTTATCAGCAAATTTGATCTCAAAAGAAATGCTGTTCTGAGCCCTCTTCCTTACTTTATTAAGAGTTTGACTAAAAGGCAGAGTTTGATTATAATTTTTGCCATATATTTCATTTTTAGGTAAAAAAAGTGCATTGTAACACGTCAACTTAAGTTTAGAAAGTACAATTTATAACAGTGTTTTCAATATAGGATTTCCATGAAATTTCTTTCATATAATTCTATAGAGCTTCTACGAAAAACAAATAGCATTAACCCAACTTAATATCCTTTAGAATCTGGTAGAATCTAAAACCTACTTTTACTCAATCCTTCCATACAATGTTATAACATAAAAAAATTATACATTCTTTACAAGATGAATAATATGTAAAAATTCAAATTAAACCAATCCTTTCACTAGATGAAATTAAATTGGCCTTTGAAATAATTCACTCATTCCTCACTCTAAATCCATAGATAAAATATGACAACAATTTTTACATATGCAATACTCATGCTACTATTCATTTTTTATTGTATTCCTTAGATATTTATAGTCCCCATTTTGCTCTGGACAACTCAAATATGATGCTTTGTTCAATGAATCAATTCAATTTTTTTCTCCATATAGACCAACTAAGTAACCATCAACACAATAGTTTTAAAAAATACAGAAGTTACAGAATTAATCAGTTGAATAGTAAAAACAGTTGAAGTATTAATGCATGTAGCTAAAACTCCTTCAATTTGTGTAAGTCGACTGAGTTTCACTTTTGCTCTGCCAAGTGTTTTGTTCTGATATTTTCTCTCTTAATTCTGAACACATCTATATTTCTCTTTATTCATGCCAGTTCTTCAATTACCTTTCATTCTGTGCCCTTAAGTAATAGGACTAAGTATATAACAACAAAAAAATTATCATATTTGTTTAGTAATAGCTGCAATTAATAGTGCATAGATTATTTAGAGAGACTGCATAAATAACAGATCCAATAAAAAACATATTTATGAGGAGTAATCATTATGTTTTCTGGAAAAGGGTGGGAGTTAAATAATTGAACAAAAGAATAATAAGCATCTCTGTAAAGCATGAGGGAAACATATATTCTGCCTCCTTGGAGAGAAATGAGTCTGGCATGATCTTTTTTTCATAAGGTGTCTTCTCTTTGGGTTGGACCCATAATACCAAGCCTATAAATTCATCTGAAAAATCACAAATAATAAAGTAGACATGGTATTGAAACTATGAAGTATATAAAATGTATGTGGCTATAGTTTTGTCTGAAGAGAAGCTTGATGTGGTTGTTTTGACATTATGACTACGAATGGCCAAGAATTAAATTTCAAGGTCAGGAAAGAAACCAGACCTAGTCAAGTTCCTCCTGAAATAAAATAAAATTATTTGGCCTTTCTCCCATCATTTAAACAAAATATGGATCTGAATTTTTTATCTCTTGAAATGGTAGAGTAAGTTGTCACACACAATGTGAGTTTTGAAGCTTGATAGAAGTATAGTAAATTTTGCCTGATAAAAGCAAAATGAGGCAGAATGAAAAGATAATTCTAGACTGACAAAAATAGTATGGTAGAGTCAAGATGATGAAAATGATTGAGAAAAATTTCACTGATAGATTTTCTATAGGTTTCTTCATTCTTCCAGAACTTGACATCCTAATAGATTTCAAGAAACTTTTTTTTTAAAATTCAGTTCCTAAATATATATATAATATCTTAAATATATATATATATTCAAGTTCTTGTATATACTATATATATTGAAGACAGGAAATAGCATGTTTAAATATTAACTATGAAATATTACTATTTTTATGCATTTCAGAAAGTCCAATAAATAAATGTTTGCCAGTAACAGTAGAATGGGATAGTGTAAGAATTTTAACTTTTAATTTTTCTAGTGATATATATCATTCACCAAATAACTGGTGGATATGCTGCTAAAATAACTAATAATATAGAGGTACTCACAAAGAACAGTCCTAAAATATTTACTAAAAGTGGCAGATTCTAGAAGAAAGAAATTGTTAACAGTCTATAGTATCCATGCTAGGGCAAGCACAGGAGTTATAAACACAGCAATCTGGTTCTTGTATTCAGGCATGTGGCTAATTTGCATCAGGCTATAAATTGGGAATTAAGTGAGACAGAGAAAGCATGTGACATCAAAGGTAAAATTGTTAACCAAAATATTGATTTGGTTAAAAGCTGGAAATTTAAAATTTGAAGGTGGGGTTGTCAGAGTGAAGCACCTGGCATTGCATCACTGTGGATCCTTTAAGGGAGAAAAATCACAGTAAGCAAAGCAGCCAAAATGCAAGCAGTGAGAGAAGGAGAAGCAGCCAGAGGCATGAATTATCCTTGTACTGGACTGGAGAACCAACCACTGAATAATTGAGAATTGACTTCATGTTGAACGTTGAATTTCCATAGTGTGCAAGAACTCTGTAGCCCTTAGGTAAAGATTTGATTTACAAAGATTAGATCAATAATAAAAGATAAATATAGGGGATAAATAAAAATCCATCTTCAGCTAGAAATCATGCTTTTTAGGTTTGTTTAACTGAATTCTTTGTTGGAGCCCAGCAGGCAAACTCTTCTGGCATTGAAAATCAATTATCTAAGTCACTCTCCTCCACAACACAAGAGGAAAATTAGCAAACAGTGAAAACAATTTGTTTATGCACTTAGAAACTATTCTTCAGGCTCATTCAAAATGCAGTTTTGGAAACAAGATATGCTGTATCAGCAGTAGGGTTATGATTTCATGAAACATATCTTTTATCAATCCCATAATAATTTTTTTCAAGTTCAAATACTATATTTAGTTGGGATTTTTTTCTTCACAAATTTAAAATTGTGTACTAATAATAATTTGTTTCTTCTATAGTATTTATTTAAAAGTTGTATTGCTAAAGTCAATTTTAAAAATTGCTCTCTTGTATCACCACTATTTTATTTTTAAAATATGCTTTATTTATCTTACGATTTTTATACTATATCTTTAATGAAACTCATTATTGTAAAAGATGAAGTTATTTCAACAAGTTCCCATATTACGAAATCCATTATGGCCTCAATGATACACGATCGAAGTATGTTCTATGCACATTTTTTTAAAAGATTTATTTATTTATTTATTTATTTATTTATTTATTTGAGAGAGAGAGAGCATGAGGAGGAGGGGCAGAGGGAGAGAGAATCTGAAGCTGACTGCGCTGAGCACGGAGCTGACACAGGACTCGACCTCACGTCCCTGAGATCATGACCTGAACTAAAGCCAAGAGTTGGATGCTTAACTGACTGCCCCACCCAGGCCCCCCTTTCTATACACACTTTAAATTAAATTAAATTAAATTAAATTAAATTAAATTAATACAATTTAGACTAAAACGATTTATAGTAAATGATACCTTTTAAATCGTGGGCTCTTTTGGAGAATTTTTTGCTTCTTTATTTTTTTATTAAGGTTTTATTTATTTATTTGAGAGAGAGAAAGAGAGAGAGAGAGCATAAGCCAGGGGGCAGCAGAGGGATAGGGAGAATCAGGCTCCACACTGAGCAGGGAGCCCCCATGCGGAGCTAGATTCCAGGTCCCTGGGATCATGACCTCAGCTGAAGGCAGATGCTTAACCCACTGAACCACCCAGGGCCCCAGGTGCCCGCTGTTGCTTCTTTAGATTGTGTCTTGGTGCATAAATGATTTGAATGACTGACCTCAATAATTACCTGCAGACTTTATCAGATTATTTTTTAATGATGTCTGTTGGAGTTATAAGTGCAACTATATGAGAATGATCACTCAAACTGAAATGTAAAATACATCAAATGTGGGATTCTAGAATTTGGAATATTTTATATTCATCAGGATAGCATATTTCAAGAAAAACAACTCTCTTCTGTTATCTCTGTCTTAAATCTCAACTCTGTGCACAACCCCACTTGTAGGTCAATATTTCCAAAGAAAAATGACACAACAGTGCTGGCTAGTCTCACTTGATATTCATAATCATGAATCTCTTATGAGCACTCAACACTGTCAGCAGTCCACATATATATTTGTCTGGTGAGCTTTTCTTCCCAATCTCTGAGAAGGCTATTTCATACCACCTATTCCTTACCAAACTGTTATTCAATCCCCCACACATTCTCTCAGCTGATGATTTTGCCTCATTTTTCACTATATATATAAAGAAAGAAATTCAGAAAAGTCCTTATCTTCTTACAATTAAGTGAGTTGACAACCTACATCTGTACTGAATAATTATTCCTTTATTCTTGGTCTCTGCTGCAAGTTTCAATTTTCTTGATTTCTGGGTTCCATCTCCTCTAGAACACTCAATACCTTCATTATGCAATTACATTGTTTCTGTTCTATAACACCAATTCTTCCCTGTCTTCAGAGTCATTCCCAATAGCACATCATCTATTTTCGTTTTAAGTTTCTCTTGACCACATTATTTACTTTGAAAATTCTTTTATCGGGCGCCTGGGTGGCTCAGTTGGTTAAGCAACTGCCTTCGGCTCAGGTCATGATCCTGGAGTCCCGGGATCGAGTCCCACATCGGCTCCTTGCTCAGCAGGGAGTCTGCTTCTCCCTCTGACCCTCTTCCCTCTCGTGTTCTCTATCTCTCATTCTCTCTCTCTCGAATAAATAAATAAAATCTTAAAAAAAAAAAGAATCTTTAAAAAAAAAAAAGAAAAAATTCTTTTATCTCCTTACCAGCAAAATGTCCCAAACAGAAATCAAGTTGTGTACAGCCAGTGTCTCAGCCTTCTTATAGCCTCTAATCTTCCCACTTTATGTTCTCTGATTCAGAGACACTTCTGTTTGTCAGTCATCAGTGACATTCATGTTGTACTATCCAATGTTCCTTTTGGTTTGTGTTTCTCCTCACCTCTAAGCAGCAGATGACATGATTGGACACTCCCTGTTTTCTTGAGGTATTTTTGGACTGTGCTCTCCGTAACTCCATACTACTCTGATGTTCTTCCTGTCTCGCTATCTCTCCTTCCTATTCCCCATTGCCTCCTCTTTGCATACCATCAAATTCTGAATGTTGGCACGTCTCAAGACTCTGTCTTGGAATTCCTTTCCATCTCTATGCCATGTTCAGAAAGAGAGAGAAGGACAGTGAGGTTGGATAACACGTTTGTTGTCTTTGTCTGGTATGGACTTTCTTCAGATCTCTGTAAGGTTGACTCCTTTTGAACATCAGGTCAGTGTCCTCTCTTTAGGGGGAATTAATAGACTACTCCATTGAAGATACCCACTTCTCTCCTCCACCATTACTGCTCTTTGTTATATCCATTTCTTTTACTCTCTCTTTGGACTTATTTCTATTGAAATTATCTTGATTGTTTGCTTAACTACTTTTGTTTTCTTCTAAAATGTAAGCTTCTCTATATGTACTACTTATATTCAGATAAAGCACCTGGCATATAACAGGCAATCAATATATATTTGTTGAATAAATGATAATAGTTTAAAAATTCTGAAATATTAATATTGAAACATGTTGAAAGAAATGTTAAATTTTAATAAATTAGTAATATGCTTCAGTCTAGGAAGATAAAAACTAATATTGCTTAAGTCTTAAAAAAAAGTAAAGTGAAGGCCATGATTAGAGTAAACCCTCTCTTCTTCACTCTTTTGTGAAATCATAACAATTTGAGAAGTTAATTCCATGAACTTTACTTCAACTTAATTTGCCTAAAGGTACATATGGTGCATGGCACAGGCTCTATTGCAGGTGAGGTGAGGAAGCTGCCCTGTGACAAGGGAGATACTTCACACATAGTAAAAGGAAAAAAATAGGATGGCTAACTTATACTGAAAAGAGTCTTGAAGGCAAATGTGACATACAACAACTAAGAATTATTATTGGTTTTGAAGAGCAGAACACCATGGAAAATCCTGAGAATGATACATCAAGCAAAAGTTGGCAAATGAATTGGAAGGAAACCTGAGGATAGTCTCTGCACAGTGAGGTGCAGATAAGTTGGTATATGGTAGCTAGGAACTTAACAGAGATGGGCAGCTATTTAGGATGTGGAGAGGCAGACCAAATTTAAAATGGACATGGGATTTTTAGACCTACTGATAAATGAGATGTGGATGAGAATGGGGACTAGGAGAGTGAGAAGTTTCAGTTTTGAGCTTGGGCAACCAGAGAGGAATCATAGCAGTGGCAGTAAGAGAAGAGAAGTGTGACATCCAGGAATAATGATATCTTATGGGAAAGAGGATAGACTCAGTTCTCAGTGTCAATGTTAAGATTTAACAATACCTCAAAATTAAACTAACATCATGTCTGAGACAGAACATAAACAGTGGTGATATAAATAAAGGAGAATGAATCCTTTCTTCCTTTCCATAACCCCCAGGCAAATTCAAACTCAGTCTGGTTGCCCATCACCCTTATCTTCCTTTTAAATCACATTGTTTTTTCAGTACAAGACATCAGATATGTGCTAAGGCACTCTAAAAATTTACTTAACTCACTAAAAATACCACTCTCCCCATAATTATATTACAGCAAGCTAGAGGACGGTAATGTGGTTGTGGCTGGGTTCTTTCTCATCATAAACAGAGTTATGGGTTTCAGGCCTATTACACTCCAAACAGCTTGGTTTTCATTTAAAACAGTATTTTATCCAAACTCAATAATCACTAGCCCTTCACCCCTTGTTGCCACCAAAATCAGAAGCATCCCCTAAATCAGTGTTTCCCAGGCATGAGTATCGAATCACTATTAAAACAAACACAGGAAGATAAGCCTGCTCTAAACATTTTCTGTTTTAAATGGGTAGGATTTTGACTCACAAGGGTTTTGTTTAAAATAGTTATTAAATTCATCTCCACCCATGTGTGGACACACACACACACACACAACATAACATGAAGAAACTTTTTATCATAGAGCTTCAAAATGACTATCTTTAAGGAAAAGATTGAGGAATATAGTGTTACATTGAAGTGTATATTTACCCTAGAGATTCTGCTGGAAATTCAATACACAAAGCAAAAATTGTGTTTGGTTTGAATCCTACTTGAAAATCTCTCAGGGAATCCATATTTGATACCAACACAGACAGTTGTTTTTCTCTTATTGTTATACCTAATCACTATTTCTTTATTTCGCAATGCCATGTGATAGTTCTCTTGTATTTAGGTATTTATCTAAAATCCATTTCAAATTATTCAATATTTCATGCATAATAAATACAAACTTTTTATGACCAATATAATAAACACCCATCTCTGCACAGATGGTTTCTCTACATGATCTGCACTGCATGCTGTGATGCATCGGTTACATGCCTTAGGGCAATGAGCTTTTTATAAACATTGGATTAACACCATAGTTACACTTAATTTGGAGAAATGCTGACATTAAGGAGGTGAAAGGCAACTACGAGAACTGATAAAACAGGAGAACCAGAAATCCCGTATTACACTGGGGCATAAATTCATCAAATGTAGAGTCACGTAGAATCAAGAACACTACACATGTTATTCTTTCTCTTTTTCAAGTGTATTGGGTTGATTTCACATTATTCACCTGCTTGTAATTGTGGTGTCCCTTTCCTCCAAAATCGAATTGTGTACATTACAATATATTTCAATCTACTTCTTAAAAGACCAATCACAGATTAGGGGATGAAATAAGTGAAGAGTGAAATAGTCTGCTTAGAGTTCTAACAGAATATTAGAGCCAACAAGAGAAATGCAACTGCTGACTCAGGGAAGTTGTAAATTCCTCAGACTGAGGAAATGATGTGGGTGTTTATGCCACACTTCCTGTAAGACATGCGATGTAATATATAGAAAGAGATACAGTCAGTCCATGTCCTAAAGAGAGGACGGTTATGTGGCCACTATATGACTCCTGCCTTCCCTTCCTGATTATGATATTTGCATATCCACTGCATATTGACTTGTTTACCCTATTGTGCTCTTTATGTTGATGTATAAATATTGCTGGATTCTTGACCTCAAGTAGTTTTCAGTCTACCCAGGGAATATAACGTGTAAAATAATGGCACTTAATAAAAATTGCTTGAAAGATAAGGAGTTATGGATCACTTGCCCACCTGTGGTGCCTCTAGTTGTAAGATGTGACACTTGAAAATTCAAGACAGAAGATGATCATTCAGTATGAAGGGCTGGCTAAAATTAGTGGTAAGAATAGTTTTATGGACTTGATAGTTGATATTTCCCCTGGTATCAGATTCTTTTTTTTTTTTTTACTTTTATTTATTTATTTAATTTTTTAGTTATGTTAATCACCATACATTACATCATTAGTTTTTGATGTAGTGTTCCATGATTCATTGTTTGTGCATAACACCCAGTGCTCCACGCAGAATGTGCCCTTTTAAATACCCACCACCAGGCTAACCCATCCCCCCACCCTCCTCCCCTGGTATCAGATTCTTCTAAGAAAGAACTATCTTTGTTTATAAAACAGAAGTTTTTGTGTATGAAAAGGCAGGCTTCAGGTCAGAGACTAGAACCTCATAGGAAATACCAAAACTAAAAGAGGGCTGGGTTACTCTGTTTAAACAGATAAATAAAAATTGTTGGAATTTATTTATTTTCTTTGTTTTTTGTTTGTTTTTCATCTAGTGACATAGAAAAAAAAGAAAAATTAGAGGGTCAGATGGAGAAATACAAAGAGATTAGAAACCAAATTTTGTCCTTTTAAAAACTAGGCTATGAAATACTCCATTTTAAGTTATTTGTATTGCTACAAGACATAAGTTTCAAAACTATGTGTCCTACAGGCACAAAGACCATAAGGAAATATTTTATTTTGTGTAAACAAGAAAAGATCCTGGGATAGGAGCAGCATTTGCAAGATAATGAGATCTCCGTATACTTAAACAATCAAAGCAGAAACTCAGAACCAGAGGTGACATGAGAATGTAAATCGCCTGAGAAATTACTTTGTATTTTCCACGGAGTATGGTATTGGATTTAGTTTATCTTCTCTAGATATTAAGGGATAGAGTGATCCTAATTTGCATCTGACATTGCTACTTTCCTCTTGACCATTAAAAAGATAGTTAGGGCCACACCTCTACCCCTGTGAAATGAAAGTGATAATGTAAGCAGCCACAATATTTGCCTTGACATCATTGTCCCT
This sequence comes from Callorhinus ursinus, assembly GCF_003265705.2. Taxonomy (NCBI): domain Eukaryota; kingdom Metazoa; phylum Chordata; class Mammalia; order Carnivora; family Otariidae; genus Callorhinus; species Callorhinus ursinus. The sequence goes on from NW_027397063.1 coordinate 42,132,437, forward strand.
CTAGCTACCTTTTCTTGCATTTCATTTCTAAACTTTGGAACCAGGGACGCCTGGGTGGCTCAATCAGTTAAGCGTCTGCCTTTGGCTCAGGTCATGATCCCAGGGTCCTAGGATCAAGTCCCACATCCGGCTCCTTGCTGAGCAAGGAGCCTGCTTCTCCATCTGCCTGCCTCTGTCTCTCTCTCTCTCTCTGATAAATAAATAAAATCTTTAAAAAATAAAAATAAAAAAATAAACTTTGGAACCAGCAGAACACAATGATTGCATTTACCTAATTACTGCCTACGTGTTATGTAAATCCCAGTCTACTGGTAGTAATGCTATAGGCTGGACATGCCTCAGGCATTTGCTTGGCTGGTATTACACTTAGCAAACTGCCACAGACACTTCCCTCAGACCTGGGCTCTGTCTTTATTAGGTTTCAAGGGTGAACTGTCTAGTGTGCTGGGTTCACTCTTTATTGGCAAATTTAAAGCATCAGAGTGGATCCTCTGGCCATTTTTTAATCAGTTTTTTGTTTGTTCGTTTTTGGTGTTGAGTTGTATAAGTTCCTTATATATTTTGGATATTAATCCCTTATAACATATATCATTTACAGATATCTTCTCCCATTCAGTAGGTTGCCTTTTTCTTTTGTTGATGGTCTCTTTGCTGTGAAAACTTTATTTTGGTGTAGTTTATTTTTTCTTTTTTTTCTCCTGCTTTAGAAGATAAGTCTAGAAAACCTTGCTAAGGCCGATATCAGAGAAATTACTGCCTGTGTTGTGTTCTAGGATTTTTATGGTTTCAGGTCTCATATTTAGCTTTTTATTCCATTTTGAGTTTATTTTTATGTATGGTGGTAGATTCCTGATAGACACATGAAAAGATGTTCAACATCATTAATCATCAGGAAAATGCAAATCAAAACCACAATAAGATGTCACCATACACCTGTTAAAATAGCTAAAATCAAAATGACAAGAAATAACAAGTGTTGAGGAGAAATGTGGAGAAAAAGGAACCCTTGTACACTACTGTGGGAAGTAAATTGGTACAGCCACTATGGAAAACAGAATGGAGGTTCCTTAAAAATTAAAAATAGAAATATCATATGATACATTAATTCCCCTATTGGGTATTTGCCCAAAGAAAATGAAACACTAATTTGAAAAGATATATGTACCCTTATGTTTATTGCAGCATTATTTACAATGGCCAAACATGGAGATAACCTATCATATATACACACATGTACATAGGAATAATGAATCGATAAAAAGGATGAGATTGTGTTATTTGAGCCATGGATGCACCTAGAAGGTATTATGCTAAGTGAAATAAGTAGCCTAAGAAATATAAATACCAGTGGAATCTAAGAAGAAGAAGGTGGAGGAGGTGGAGGAAAAGAAGAAGAAAGAAGAAGAAGAAGAAGAAGAAGAAGAAGAAGAAGAAGAAGAAGAAGAAGAAGAAGAAGAAGAAGAA